>NW_005842529.1:1096567-1118721 GCF_000455745.1 Alligator sinensis
TCCTGCTGTTTAGAGTTGCTGTTTTGTGGGTTCTTATATCATAGCAGTATTAACAATGCTGCCTGGCTTTTTTTCCTCCATACATCTCAAAGCTCTTCGTAAAGGATGGCAAGCATCACTATCTCCATGTTTACAGCTGGGGAAACTGAAGCACAGAGTGGGAAAATGAATTGCCTGTGGTCACCCATGCAGAGGAGTGACAGTGCCAGCAACGGCATGACTTGGTTTTCTTGAGTCCCAACCCAGTATCTTCTCCTCTGGACCACACTTCTATCACCCTGGTCCTCCATTTATCTGGAGGCTGTGGGCAGAGTGAGAAGTGCCTGATCTCTTGAGAACTCCTCTGCAGTAGGCAGAGCAAGGAAATGTGGCTATCATGATGCAGGCCTGATTAAGGTGGTGATGAGGAGCTTAAGGGAATGAAGAGATGGGGTAATCCTTGAGGTCCTTCCTCATTTTCCCCATAATAAACATTTAGGCCAACGTTGCCTAACAAATAAACAGGGAAGCCATAGTTCTATTTACCAAGTAAGGAAGTCTATATAAAACATTCCCCAGATTTGAAGTAATCATGTTTTTTGAGAGAATATAAAAAAATTGGCAAGCAGCGTCTTCTTCTAAATCTGGGCAAGGCACATACATTTATTTCCAGTAGCAGTACACAGAGTACTGACTGTAACTAGGTGAGAATACTAAACAGACCCAGTTTTGCCTGCTGGCCTCTAAAACAGGGATAAATTCCTTCACAGACAAAAGACAGATGGTGCGGGCATGGCGAAAAACTTGGATTCCCTGGCTCAGAAATGAATGCAAGTGTAAAGGCTCAGAGTAGGCAAGGTATTAATTCAGTATTAACATTTCTGAGATTTTGTCATTCCCTGGTAATGTCTGTGTGGTCCAACAAACACCGTATCCCTTCTGGGAGGCCCACTATTTCCATGATGGTCTCAATTTTTCTTCTGTTGGATGAATTATACACTCTTTATCATGCAAAGCTGGGGAATTGCTGTTATTGTGTGAATGGTGGATGGTTATTGACAGCTATTTTTCACAAGCATAGTGTGATTTAGGGCATGTCTATGCTGAAACTTTGGGGGTTTTGCATATCTGTGCTGAGTGATACACAACAACTATTGCATGCACTGCATCTACCTCACATTACTATCTCATGATTAAACTGTCATCCCTTTCGATCACTGTGCCCACAAAGCAGTGTGATATTTCAAAATAGGCCCTCAGCATTTTGGTCAGATATCCCATGATGCATTGCTCCATCACTGCACTGAATACATTGTGGGATTTTTATGTGCTGCACCTTCTGGGATTTCTATCAGAAAGCAACAGAATTTTGGTTGGGGGGGTGAGAAGGGATCACATTAAATAACACCCATGATGTGTCTTGTTTCATTCTGTCCTCCTTGTTTTTGTGAGGTAGTGCCATTTTCAGAGCACTGTTAAGCAGTATGAAGTGATAAACACTATGTGATCCTCACAGGGCTGAATATAAACCGGCTGCTACCAGCATCTCTGAAGTGAGTGGATGGAACGGGAAACTGACTGGTGTCCAACCAGTCAACTTCCCTCACACAAGTTGGGGGGAAAAGGCAGAATGGATAAGAACCTGGGAAGGAAGGAATTAGGAGTCAAGAGGGGCGGAGAATATGAGGTGAAGTCCAAGAGGTTTGCTGGACAAGGAGCCTAGGACTGTGGTGAGAAGCTTGAGAAGCGACTGGGACTAGTTAATTGAGAAGAAAGGGACAAATGTAAGGAGACAGGTTAGGGAAGATAAAGTGCTGGGATCAGGGGGATGGAGATTGGAAGTGATAAGACAGAAGGGTTGCACTTGGGAGGGTTTAGAAGAAAAGTTTGTGTCCACTGGAGCACAATCCTCCCCAAAGCCTGGAACGAAACCATGATTCCTGAGTCTCACCATTCTTCTGCTGTTGGCAACTCTCTGCAAAACCTCCTGGCAAAGCTGCCCCTTCCTTTAGTGGTGGTCCACAGAGAGGAACTATCAGATACCCCCTTAGCTTGAGTGGCAGAGGCCTATAAGGTTCTAACCCTGCTGACAACCCATATCCCAATGATGTGGCATCACTGTGCTGCCACATCATGAAATTCCTATTTTTTCCAGTTTGCTTTTTAAAAAATGCATTACTTTTTTCACTGGCCTTTTGCTGCCTTAAATGCAGGGCCTCTTAAATGTAGAACTGGGATAATGCCCCTTTATCTCGCAGGCATGTTGTGAAACTTGTTATGATATGGGAAGTGTTTGGCTACTAAAATGATGAGTGCTGTGAGAAATCTCATTAAGAAATGAATAATTCTGATGTCAGTGCAGGGTCTGAATGCTGCACAGTACGCCTGGTGTGTAGCTGTATCTTGAACAAAAAGAGAAACAAAATCTTTCCTGTGCATTAAATGAAGTGGGAATCCCAAGAAAATATGTTATGTAATCCTGTGATTGAAGACCATATTGAAATGCATTTGCACAAAAAGGACTCATTATAGCAGGGTTCCTCAACCTTTGGCTCATGGGTTAGATCCGGTGGTAGCACCACGCCTCTGCTAGTGAATTTCTGGACCCATGTGCCATATTGTATGGCCCTGTGGGCTGGATTGGGTATGCAGGGTGGCGCGGGACTTGATCCCAGTGGGCATGGGTGGCACAGGACACTGGGGCCCAATGCCAGTATATGGGGTGGGGGCAGGCACAGAACCCCAGGGCCTTATCTTGGTATGTGGGGGTGGACCGAGGCCCTGGGACCTGATCCTAGCATAGAGGCAACACGAGCCCTGATCCAGCCTGCAAATCGGCCCCGCACCATTATTCCGGCTTGTGGGACTGGAAGATTGAGCACCACTGCATTATAGGCAAACCGCATTCTGGCGCTTTCAATCCACTGAGTGGCTGTTTGCAGCCTAGGTTATGATCTTTTGATGTTGTTTTTTGTGTAGGTAGTATGTTATATGCATGTGTGTGTTCCTATGGCTGTTTGCAATTTCCTTTTTGTGCGCAACAATGTATTTTTGTAAAGGCATTTTTCTTTTTGTGTGCTGATGGTTGCAACTGTAGCCCTTTCAGTCAATGGGATGGATATATGAAGAGAGAAGCTGAACAAGCAGCTTACAATTTGCCAGTTATTTTTCAGGCTTTCCCTGAAAATTCACTAACTCTGTGCTTCTTATGAGCCTAAGTAAGCCAGATATCCCCCTGATCATTCTAGAAATAGTACTGTGATTTCTTGCCTCAGCCAGATTTATTTTTTTACTGGCTTAGGGGCTTGTTTGTCCTGCTGTGACATTTTGTAATGGGAAGGAAGTGTCGAATCCACAGCTCCCACAAATTCATGCCAATAAAAGGGGGAAGGGAAGGTGAAAATAGATTTTTTCACAAGTTCTCCTTCTAAAGTTGGAGGCTTCTTTCCAGTCAAAACAAGGCAATGTCAGATTTACTTATCTCAGGGATCTTAACCATGTTGTGTTTCGATAGCCTGCAGGCAAGAGGCCTCACCCACTCAGTGCCGTGCTTCACTCAGGGCAGAGTTGGCTGACATTCTGGGAACTTTTATGACTGTTGCTGACTGTTGCTTTTATGACTCTTCTATCCTTTACAGCATCAAAACATTGGCTTACAAGCCACCTGCTCCTTCCCTGCCTATGAAAAAGCCTTTGTGTAGGCATTCTCAGTTACTGTAATGGTTTGCTTTGGTGCAATGTGATTGCTTCGTCACATGGTTGTTGTTTTCTTTAATTCTTCCTATTGGTGTCCAGAAAGTTTTCATTAGTCATCTAGGAAAAAAAATCTGCATGCACTTTCTTATGGTGAATGTTCTGGGCTAGAAGTAGGCTGTGATTCATAGAAAGTTAGGGCTGGAAGGGACCCCGGGAGGTCATCTAGTCCGACCCCCTTCTCAAAACAGGACCATCCCCAACTAGATCTCCCATTCTGTCCAGCCAAGAGGTTGGATCAAGGTGGTCAAGGGCCCCACTCCACTGGAGCTTTGCAACAGGTACAAACCTCTTGCAGCCCCAGCAGAGCGCCCCCCAGCCCCTGCGGGCACCACGGGCTAAACTGCAGCTACCGCCCCCACTCTCCCTAAGACAGAATGCAAAGTGTTTGTCATGGGAGACTCCATTTTGAGGGGGACTGAGGGGGCAATCTGCTGCCCCGACCCCTTAGCCTGGGGAGTTTGCTGCTTCCTAGGAGCCCGAATCCGAGACATTACGGAGAAGATCTCTAAGCTTCTCCAGCCCACTGACCACTACCCTATGCTCCTTATCAATGTGGGCACCAATGACATGGCTCAGAGCGCTCCCAGCTGGGTCATGAAGCGATACAGGGATTTGGGAGCGGGACTTAAGGGGTTGGGGGCACAGGTGGTGTTTTCATCAGTCCTCCCAGTTTCGGGCTACGGGCTGAGGGAAAGGAGGATCGAGGAAGCGAACCAAAGACTGCAGCGCTGGTGTCATCGGGAAGGCTTTGGCTTCCATGACCACAGTCCGCTCTTTGGTGAGAGAGGCAGTGAGCTGTTGGGAAGGGATGGCCTCCACCTCTCTCCACTGGGGAGGAGGCTCTTCTCAGCCAGACTGGCTAACCACCGGACTTTAAACTAAGCCCGCTGGGGGATGGGGAGACCACTGCCACTGCTGGCTCGCTGAGCAACCCTTGCAAAGCCAGCAGGCCAAGGCACTTAAGGGAGTCCACCCTGCCCCAGCCCTGGAGTGAGCTGTAGGCAAGGCAAGGGCCCCCAAAGAGACACTTGTGTGCCTGTACTCAAATGCCAGGAGCTTGGGAAATAAACAGGAGCAACTTGTACTCCTGCTTAACACAAATAATTACGATGTCATAGGGATAATGGAGACCTGGTGGGACTCCACCAATGACTATGACTAGGCCACAGGTATAGATGGCTATACTCTGTACAGGAGAGATCAAGTGGACAAAAGTGGCGGGGGTGTAGCTCTTTATGTCAAGGAAAGCTATGCGTCCCTGCAAGCCGACATTGGCACCCAAGGTGGATGACTGGAGACCCTCTGGGTTAAAATCTGTGGGGAACACGGCACAGGGGACACAATGGTGGGAGTCTACTACAGACCTCCTGCCGAAGATCAAGAGCTTGACCAGGAGTTCACCAGGGAATTGACTGAAGCTGCACGCTCCTGATGCATAGTTGTTGTGGGAGATTTCAGCTACCCAGACATCTCATGGGAAGAGCACTCAGCCAAATCTGAACAGTCGCAAAACTTTCTCTCATGCATGGATGACCTCTATCTGACGCAAGAAGTCTACAGGCTGATGAGAGGTAAAGCACTGCTGGACCTGGTCCTGGCAACAGGGGATGACCTAATCAGTGACCTAACAATCAAAGGGAAGCTGGGTGACAGTGACCATGAGCTGATCACCTTCACCATCTGCCGTAAAGCTGGCAAGTCTGTCAGCAATACAGAAGTCCTTGACTTCAGGAAAGCTGACTTTGACAAGCTCAGGAGGCCTGTCAGCGAGGCCCTAAAAGGCAACAGCCCAAAGGGAAGTGGAGTTCAGGACGAGTGGTTGCTCCTCAAAGGAGCGATCCTGGATGCACACTCAAAGTCTATTCCATGTTGGAGGAAAGGCAGCAAAAGGGCACAGGAACTCCCTTGGTTCTCCAGGGAACTAGTGGACCTCCTGTGTCTAAGAAGACAGACCTACAAAGGATGGAGGACTGGATAAACTTCCAAGGAGGACACCTCTGCACTGGTCTGGACCTGCAGGGAGCGAACCAGGAAAGCCAAGGCTGGGACTGAACTCCAACTAGCTACAAGTATCAAGGATAATAAAAACTCCTTTTTTAGATATGTGGGGAGCTGGAGGAAAAGCAAGGGCAACATTGGACCCCTGCTAAACCAGATGGGACAACTGACAACCAATGCCCAGGAAAAAGCCAACTTGCTAAATGGGTACTTTATGTCAGTCTTTCACCAGTCCCACGGGACGCCCCTGCCCATTACGGGACAGAGAGGCTCGGGTGAGGGAGATTCCTTACCCTTCATCAATGCTGACCTCATGAAGGAACATCTTGAGAGGCTGGATACCTTCAAGTCAGTCGGGCCTGACAGTTTACACCCCAGGGTACTCAAGGAGCTGGATAGCATCATAGCTCAGCCCCTGGCATGGATCTTCAAGAACTCCTGGTGCTCTGGTAAAGTGCCCGAAGATTGGAAGAAGGCCAATGTGGTGCATATCTTCAAGAAAGGGAGGAAAGTGGATCCGGCAAACTACAGGCTCATCACCCTGACCTCTATCCCGGGGAAGGTCTTAGAAAAAATCATCAAGGAGGTCATTCCGAACGGACTGACCGATGGCAGCACCCTGAGCGACAGTCAGCATGGCTCCAATGGCCGAGCCTGCCCCAGCAGCAGGCACCCAGGGGCAGGGAGCAATGTCCTAGTCCCTGCCAGGAGGCAGCTGTCTCCTGGTCCCTGGGCTAGCACCCAGGGGAAGCCTAGACCTCTCCCTGGCTGCTGCAGGGGCCCATTACAGGGCCACAGGGAGCAGGACCAGTCTGCTACTAAGAACAGCAAATTTTCTCCCGTGTCCCTGCACATGTAGACACATGTCCAGGAGAGTTTACTCTAAAGCAGTTTACTAAACCAGATGGAACAACTGGCAACTGACGCCCAGGAAAAAGCCAACTTGCTAAATGGGTACTTTGCGTCAGTTTTTCACCAGTCCCATGGAACCCCCCTGCCCACTACAGGACAGGAAGGCCCAGGTGAGGGAGATCCCTTGCCCTGCATCAATGCTACCTCGTGAAGGAACACCTTGAGAGGCTGGATACCTTCAAGTCAGCCGGGCCTGACGGTTTACACCTCAGGGTACTCAAGGACCTGGCTAGCATCATAGCTCAGCCCTTGGCATGGATCTTTGAGAGCTCCTGGTGCTCTGGTGTAGTGCCCAAAGATTGGAAGAAGGCCAATTCAAGAAAGGGAGGAAAATGGATCCGGCAAACTACAGGCTCAACAGCCTGACCTCTGTCCCGGGGAAGGTCTTAGAAAAGATTATCAGAGGCCATTCTTAACAGACTGGCCAATGGCAACATCCTGAGGGATAGCTAGCACAAGTTTGTTGTGGGTAGATCGTGCCTGACCAATCTTATTTCCTTTTATGACCAGGTGACCTATCACCTGGACAAGGGAGAAGAGATTGATGTCATATATCTTGACTTTAAAAAAGCCTTCTATCTGGTATCCCATGATCACCTCTTGGCAAGACTGGCCAACTGCAGCCTTGGGTCCACCACAATTCACTGGCTGGGGAATTGGCTCCATGGTGGGACTCAGAGGGTGGTGGTTGACGGGTGTCAATCGTCATGGTGTGCTGTGACCAGTGGGGTCCCTCAAGGCTCTGTCCTTGGACCTGTTTTGTTCAACCTCTTCATTAATGATGTGGACATTAGAGTCAGAAGTGGATTGGCCAAGTTCGCCGATGATACCAAACTTTGGGGTAAAGCATCCACACCTGCGGACAGGGGGGCAATCCAGGCTGACCTTGACAGGCTCAGGAAACGGGTGGATGAGAACCTGATGGTGTTTAACACCAAAAAATGCAAGGTTCTCCACCTTGGGAAGAAAAACCTGCAGCATCCTTATAGGCTCTGCAGTGCTACGCTGGCTAGCACTATGGACAAAAGGGACTTGGGGTTCATGATTGACCACAAGATAAACATGAGCCTTCAATATGATGCTGCGGGTAGTAAAGCGAGCAAATGCTGGCCTGCATCCATAGATGCTTCTCAAGCAAATCCCAGGATGTCATTCTCCTGCTGTACTCGGTCTTGGTGAGGCCACAGCTGGAGTACTGCAACCAGTTTTGGGCTCCACAATTCAAAAAGGATGTGGAGAAGCTTGAGAGAGTGCAGAGGAGAGTCACACGCATGATCAGAAGTCAGGAAAATAGACCTTACGATGACAGGCTGAGAGCCATGGGACTCTTCAGCCTGGAAAAGCACAGGCTCAGGGGTGATCTGGTGGCCACCTATAAGTTTATCAGGGGTCCTCACCAGGATCTGGGGGGAACGTCTGTTCACCAGAGTGCCCCAAGGGATGACAAGGTCCAGCGGTCACAAACTCCTCTGTGACCATTTCAGGCTGGACATAAGGAAGAACTTCTTTACTGTCCAAGCCCCCAAAGTCTGGAATAGACTGCCACCAGAGGTGATTCAAGCACTTACTTTGAACACCTTCAAGAGACATTTGGATGTTTATCTTGTTGGGATCCTATCATCCCTGCTGACATCCTGCCCCTGGGGCAGCGGGCTGGACTTGGTGATCTTCCGAGATCCCTTCCAGCCCTAATATCTGTGAAATCTAGATCATCCCAGCCAAACTGGGTCATTTCAGCTTTTGGCCTCGAAAAGTTGCTGACCACTGGTCTAGGGAGCCATATTTGGAACCCCAGGACTCCATCCTTCCAGCTGACTACCTTAATTGCTTAGCTGCAGAGCCAGGCTGCTCTTAGCTCATTCACCTTCTGGCTCCAGGAATCCGGCATGCTTGCTTTGGCTACCCTGTGGCTCAGAAGAAGTGAGGGAGGATGACCTCACTGAGACTATTCCATACTTTTGGACGATTCCATAGCTGCATTTTCATAGCAATGAGCAATTGAGCCTGGAAGCCCTTATTTGTAAAAATAAAATAAAATAATAAGGTCTCATTTGGATTTCCAGTTTTGTGGCAGCACAAAAGTGTTAGGGACAACGTTCAGACCTTGAATTAAATGAGGGAGCTGTGAGTGCTCAACATCCCTGAACACTCAGGTCAATTACTTAAAAATGTGTAAGGAGGGGCCTTACTTTCTAATTTGAGTATCCCCGCCCCCTATCTTTAAAGTGCTGGATTTAAAAGCACTTTATTCCTCATATAAGCCAGATCCAAGTACTTTGACAGTTCTGTGCTTTAGGATGCAAAATTGTGTCTGCTGTTTATACTCAGTCATAAAAATGTGGACACAGAACTGGAAGTCCAGATGAGTCTTTTTTGAAAACCCAGGCTCTTTAGTCTTCTTTGCTCCTTTCTCTTGCACAGGGCTTTGCATTGAAGTTTACAGACTCAAGTCTAGTCTGTTTTGTATTTACATTCAAGACGCCCCCGACACTTTTCATAACAGTAATGCCTTGGCTTGGTATCTTTGGCTACAGTCTGTTCCTTCCAATATTGTTTTCAGTTGTTTGAGCAATTTTCAGGGCTGCCTCTTCCCCCCAACTGGTGGCATTTCAGGAGTGCTTTGTGGCAAAGCGCTGGAAATAGATCTAAATAGATCGAAATAGATCCAACCACCAGGCTACAAAATAGTTGGGGTGAGGGCATCCTCCCTCACTTCTTCTGAGCCACAGAGTAGGCAAGCAGGCAGGATTCCTGGAGCCTCAAGGGGAAGAAGCTAAGAGCAGCCTGGCTCTGCAGTTTAGTGGTTAAGGCAGTCAGCTGGGAGGATGGAGTCCTGGGGTTCAAAATATGGCTCCTTAGACCAGTGGTCAGCAACTTTTCAAGGCCACAAACTGGAACAATCCAGATTGAATTAGAGGCATGTGGGCACAAGGCCCTGTCCACTGCTCTTGCCACCACTTTTCCCCACTAGAGCCTGGGAGAAGGTCCCATGACCTCCACTTCTTCCTGCCACAGCCTGGGGAAGCCTCCTGCTGCTGCCAGTTACCCCTGTTATAGCACAGAAGTCCCTGAAGCTGAAGCCCCATGTCCACAGGCCATTTCCTGTGGCTCTGTGGGTCAAAACTGGCCCATGGGCTGTCGGTTGCTGACCCCTGTCCTAGACTGTTTATGCATTTTACACAGGACCAAGAATATCATACCTACAGCTCATTGAGCTCCTGATGGGCCTGGAAATTCAGGGGCAGGATGAGTCAGGGGGGATGAGGGGCTGCCTCAGGATTCAGGGCTACAAAGCCCCACTGGGGATGGCCTTCACCAGCAAGGGGGTGAGTGATGGCTATGCTAACACAGTGCTGCTTGCCTCACTGCCACTCAGGCTGCTGCTTGCCCTAGTGTCAACAGGTCTGGATCTGTCCCCTAAGGAGCCTTGTGGTCTGGATCTGGCCAAGAGGCCAGAGTGAGTTTGACACCCCTGCACTAGATCTTTATTGTTTCAAGAGCAGAAATAAGTCTCAAAGCACCACTATCATCATTACATCCTTGAGTGATAGTGACCGTGGCAGCTGTGTCCTTACTAAATTCAGTGCTGTTGGTGAGAGTCAAATATGCCTTGAATACTCATCTGATTGAGCCTCTCTGTTGTCTTATACAGCGTTTTGGTGCCAGTCTCTCATATCAGGAACATAGTGGTGCTCAAGTGGGTGTCAGGTGCTTAGATAGCAGGCTGGATTGTTCCTATACATGCTCCAGAGTCCATGTTAAGGAGCCTGTTGATCTTTATAGTTCCAAATGGCTGTCCTAGATGAATTTAGCCATCTCATGAGCTTTGTGGCTTTTGGAGTAGAGTTAGTTTGGAATTCAGGGGCCTACATTCTGCTGGCACATTCACATTCATGTGCCTAGTTGACTGGTCCTGGATCTAGTCCCCATTTTTCATTAAACTGCAATAGAATATGTGTGCCTAACTCAGCGAGGCTCCTCTTATGATCCCAGCCATAGTGCTTACAGCAATTTGAGATCATTACTGACAAAAGGTGCTATTTCTGTCTGAGATATTATCATGTTGGTGTCCTTTGAGGCATGACCCTCCCACATTTATCCACTCACACCTGCCTTCCAGCTTCAGAATCCCAAGTCCTTCTTACCATGCCTACAGGTGGTTCCATTTCTCGCAAAGCTTTTGAGGAGCCCTGTGAGAATCAGCACAATGGCTTATGAGGGCAGAAGTCTGGAATCAGGAAACAAAAACAGACATAAAACTCCCTTCCTTGAGTAACTGATAGAAACTCTCACTTGGGAGTCGCTGCTTACAGGTTGCAATCAGTGGCCCAAACTAAATGGATGTTTTTAAAGCAAGCAAACAGACAAACCAACCAACAAACCTGCTTTATAAATGAAATGATTCATTGCATTTTTGTATCGTGTTTCCCCGTTGTTAATTATAAATTGCAGTTCAATTCTCTTTTATAATCTTTCTTCCTGGCTGGCTAGGATCTCTCATGACTTATTCTTGGCTTCACAAACTACTGTAGGTAATGCTGCCAAGGTTTCTGAATATACAGTAAGTGGCGGGAGATTCATCTCTCCTGGGGGACATATTGAAAACATTTACCTCAGGAAGAGAGGAAAAGAGAGTGTTTACCATCTTGAGGAGTGGGGCAGGTTGTCTGAGGGTAAAAAAGAGAGAGTGCAAATGTGGCGCTCCCTTCTATAACCCACTGGAAAGCACCAAGCAGTGGCAGTCAAGAAGCACTACTGGGAAATTCTTTGATATACAGTAGTGATTGTGCAGGGATTTCTGGAGTTAATGAAGGAAATGAATGGCAGATGAGCATGTCTCAGCAGAAGACCTGGCAGGTTGTTGTAATACAGTGATGCTGTGCAACGGGGAGTCCCCGCTCTGTGTTTTCTGTCTAAATGGTTGCACTGCAAAGTGAAAGCACCCATCTTTACAGCACTGCATTTAAAGGGCTAGTCAAAGAATCTGTTTCTGGGGCTTGAAGGTGTGTGTATCTGAGCGGTGATACTTTCAAAAATCATGGAGGACATTTTCAAACAAGTAGGCCATAAGTTAGGGCAGTGATTCTCAACCAGGGTGATATGGCACCTTGGCATGCCTTATGAACCTTTCAGGGGTGCCACAGGGTGTGACAAAAGTTTGAGAACCACTGACTTATGGTCTTTAATCCATATTTAAAAACCTAAGCAAAAGTGACCTGTTTTTTCAAAGGGACTGGGAAGTCCCTGAAGACGGATAGGTAGAGAACTGTGGAGGACAGGAAGAGTGGAGACAGGAGGTATGTGAGCCTAGATCTGGGATAGAGGGAATACTGCAGGCTTAGAATAGTAAGCCAAGTCTTTGAGTAGACCACTGGTAGACTTGGAGTAGTTGGAAAAGGAGCTATAACTCCCATCTGCCTGATGCCTGGCACAAACCAGTGCTGGCTATGCTTCATTTTTTTTTTAGCAAGAAATTAATTCATAAGTCAAATAAGAAAGGCACTTGTGTAAAATACTATGTGGGAGAAGTAAGGAGGAAAGAGTAGCAATGATTTCTTAGAAAAAAAATGGAGAGGGAAGAAAATGAAAAGCTGGATTTTTAAAGATGGAGCCACAAAATAGTGCAGGCAAATTTGCACACCTCTAGCCTCTGCACATGAATAACTGTAATGCACAAATCAAATACTTAAGAATGCAGTCAGCTACATACCTAATTGGCATGGCACAAATCTTATTATTTGCATACTTTCCTCTGGTACTTCTGTTTACGATGGGATGGTAAATGCTTTAATTTAATTTAATTCTAACGCATTTCAGATTCAATAGCAAAAAAGGCCATTAGTAAATATGCACTGCAGAAATAATGGGTACTAGAAGTAGCCAAGAGTGGTAAACAAGTACATACTTTACATTTCTTTTAAAGTAATTTGCAAAACTTTTCCACAGTTTATACCTTTTCAATGAAAAATACCAACCTCTAAACATATTATTGTTTGTTTTGCTTTCCTTTAGATTTTGGCAATTTCTTCTTCTCTCACATATTTTTTAATGGCAAAGGGACAAAAAGAAAAGGAAGCAAAAAGGAAAAAAAAGGAGGAGAAATGGAAAAAGGGAAAGAAATGGGAGATATTTTTTCTGTTCTTATTTTTCCATGAGGACATAAAAAAAATGAAAAACAAATGAACAAAAATTGTCATTTCAATTTTGGATTAGCAATTGAAGAGGAAGGGGGCAGGATTGTTTGATAAGATTCTCCTTGGGAGTCTGTACACATCTGCGAACATGAATGGAACTCAAACACATTCAGTCATCACGGGCCTGTGTGTGTTTGCTGTGATCTTTCTGAGACTCATAGGCCCTTTGACATTTACAACTCAGTGGTGGACTTGCTACAGCAGTGGTTCCTAACATTTTCTGACTTGACTTTTTGACCTCTCCATAACTTTTGTGAATTGATTTAAAAAATGAATGTATATATTACAGTGATTACCTCCTTGCAGAAGAGCTGAACAGTGAGGGTGGAGGATCCTCAAGGCAGGGAGAAGCCTGAGCCTGTGCTTATCTGCTTATCTTGTCACACCTTGCTTATCTCCTGCCACCTTAGCACACTTCAAAGGACCTGGCAGCACTCCAGGATGCCATAGCACCCTGGTTGAGGATCACTGTACTAGAGAATGCACATCACTTGCAGATGCTCACTAGCAGAGAGAGGTCCTGATGCTCAGTGCCTTTTCTCTCAGCTGAGAAGACAGTTCTGTCAATAATGGGCACCCACAGGATTTCTAAATACATTTTTTGAAGCCAATTTCAGCTGCAATGATATCTACCAGCTGAGGATCCAGCCTGTGGCCTATAGTTTCAAGGCTCATGCAATAGGTTCTGAATTATTACAGCAATAGTAACATTCCAACTTCCTGGCCTGCTAATACCCAGACACTGGGTATTTCTATACCACTTCCTCAGCGCTCTCACAAGTGCCACTCTTGAGCACACTCTGCTGACCCGCTCCCACCACCCAACCCAGAAATGAGGTGGTGAAGCCCCTCTGAGGGTACTGCCTGCCACTACTCCCAATGTTACAGGGGTATAGGTTGTAGCCGTGTTGGTCTAAGGACATAGGCAGACAAGGTTCTTTGGGTGAATCTGATATCTTTTATTAGACTAACTTAAATAGTTGGAAAACAATTATTAAGCAATCTTTCAGGTTCAAAAACCCTTCGTCAGGCTAAGGAAGTTTCAGCAGTTGGAGTGTGCTCTTCCTGGATGGAATGAAAAGTAAAGAAGCCAGGGGCTGGCCTGGTATGCATACAAGACAGGCAGTCAGTGAAGATGTAGATTGAGGAGTCAATGGGTGAGAGACAGGCTGGGTTGGGGGGAGAGAAGGGGGGTGAATAGTGGAGAAGTACCTGGGGAGTCCGATGTCAGGCAGGTTAGAATATGTCATAAATCCAATGTCTATATTTAGTCCATGATTTTTAGTATCCAGGAGGTTAATGAAGTGGAGTTCATAGGCTCGTCTCTGGGAAGTGTTTTGTAAGTTTCCTTTGAGGATCAGGACTGAGAGATTGGAGAGAGAGTGGTTTTCTTGTGAGAAATGTGACCCCACCGGTAATTGGGTATTCCTGTTTTTGATAGATTTCCAGTGCGCGTTCATTCTGGTGCGCAGTTGTTGTTTGGTCTCTCCTACGTATCTTCCATCAGGGCATTTGGTGCATTGGATGACATATATTACATTTCTGGAGATGCAGCTGTAAGATCCGGGAATGCTGATGGCTCTGTTGTGGGGTGTAGTAATAGTGGGGGAGGTGGGGATGTGTTGGCAAGTTTTACATTTCTTGTCATGGCACGGTCTGGACCCATTTGGTGTGTTCTGGGTCTGAGGAAGTTTGCTTCTGGTGATGAGGTTAGCGAGGTTCGGTGCTTGTTTGAAGGCTAGGATGGTTGGCTCTGGGAAGATCTCTTTAAGAATAGGATCTCTTTCTAGTATGGGTTGCAATTGTTTGAGGATTTTCTGTACAGGTTTGAGGGACGGATATGTCATAACGAGCGGTGTGCTATTTGTGGGGGGGTTTCTTCTGTTCTGCAGCAGTTCTTCACGTGGTATCCGGGTGGCTCTTTCAAATGTGTGATCTGTCTCTCTGGAGGAGTGTCCTTGTTGGGTGAAAGCCTTTTTAAGATTGGTGAGGTGGCAATCCTGGGTGTGCTCTTCAGTGCAAATTCAGTGGTATCTGAGGGCTTGGCTGTATAGCAGTTTTTTTGGTGTGTTTAGGGTGATTGCTGGTTCTGTGCAGATATGTATGTTGGTCTGTGGGTTTCTTGTATAACATGGTCTGTATTTTATCATTCTGGATACTGATCATCATGTCTAAAAAGGAGATGTTGGTGCTGGAGTATTCTAGAGAAAGTTGGATGGAGGGATGGTGATTGTTGAATTTCTGATGGAACTCAATCAGAGATTGTAGGTTTTCAGTCCAAATGATGAAGGTGTCATCGATATATCTTAAGTCTAGCAAGGGCTTGATGGTGCAGTTCTTGAGGAAGTCTTCTTCCAGGTGGCTCATAAAAAGGTTGGCATACTGTGGGGCTATTTTGGTGCCCATAGCTGTTCCTATTGTCTGGAGAAAGTGTTGGTTATTAAAAGTGAAATTGTTGTGTGTGGGGATGAAGTGTATAAGGTCAGTATTTGGGTCTGTATTCTGAGTTGTAATCTTGTTCCTATAGATATGTAAGGCAGGCTTGGATGCCATCTCCACTACTCCCAATGGGTATTTGTACACACATTTTTTTCCCGTGATGTGCTGGAGATCCACTGCTCCATACGTGAGCTGACGGACACTGTGCTGCGATGTGTGCAGTTGTATGAGTAGCGAAATGCGCATCAGCGCGAAGAAGATGGTGGTGGTGGTGTGCCTTTGAACTAAAGCGCCTCTGATGTGTTTTTAGTTCAAAAGTGTGCCACTGCCCAATGTAGCCTTCTCTGATTTCCCTTCCACATGTCAGGAGAGGCAAGGTGCTGTGCGAATCTGCCAGACCCCTTTACAACCAAGAGCTACCTTTTGTGAGATGGTCAGTATGTTCACTGGTAGCAAATACAGATTTCTCTCAGTTACGAGCTTCCTCATCAGCAATGCTGAACATCTGCCTTCTTCCCACGCAACTTCTCCTCTGGCCCAGTCCCAGCCTAGGTCCCAAGTCACTTTTAAAAATCTGTATTTGTATTGGACGCTTGCATGCATCCATTAACACGAATGGAAATTACAGGCATTCACTGAAGGCCCATATACTCTCAATGTAAACACAAAATTAATCCAGACAAAAAAGAAATTTGCCTCTGAGAAATAAGGGGGGAGGGGCTTTCAAAACATCTCAGCACTTCAGACATACATCTGCATTAAGTTTGTTATTCGTTCAGTATGTTTTGCCTTTATATTGTGTGAGACTTCCATAGAAAGACCAGCTAACCCTGAGACCCTATTAGAAAGGCAGCAGCAGCAATGTCTGTCTTGATCTCTTCTCTTCTGTGGCAAAATATTTAATAAAAAAGGCATCCTCTACCCTCTCACTAAATGGGTGTGTTCGTTTCTTGGTGCCAAAGGTCTCCAAACGTTAAATTTAACAAAGCAGTGAGGTCCCCCACCCTTTTCAGTAATGGGAGAGGAGAGAGGGCTAGGACGTTTTGTTCACATGGTTTCTTGTGGATGATACAATCACAGCCCACATTTTAGCACTCATTTTCAGGTGCAACTACGTGATAAACTCTAGCAAGGCTCCAACTTTGTGAAGCAGGAAGCCTGTGTATAACTAAATGCAGTGTAGCCCCTGACCCTTAATGAGACAATGCACATATTGAAAGTTAGGCCCTTGTTTAAGTGCTATGTTGGACTGGGTCTGAAACTGGGGCTCATACTGAAGGATGTTGAACAAGTATTAGTATCTGGAGGAGAAAGGGATTGGAGAAGGCTTTGCCTTTAGAGATGCCAGGCCCATTCCTGAGCTGGATTCACCATTGAATTACTGTAGAGCAGTGGCTCTCAACCTTTTTGGAGTCAGGGCATCCTTCCCCAATTTTTAAAAAATTTGGTGGCACTCCCCAGTTGAGAACCATTGTTGTGCTGCCTTAAGTTATCTCAGGGTGCTGCTGCTGCTGTAGCTAAAGTGAAATTGTCCCATGTGCCCAGTGCACAAGCTGCAGCATATACACGTGCTCCCGCCTCTCTATGGATTTCTGATAAAACCTAAAGCAGGCAGGAGAACTGGCTCCTGCCTCAGCCCTTCCCAATATGATCCTGCATGGTATCTCCCAGAAACAGAGGTGTCTGGGGAAGATGGAATTGTCTTGTGCATCTCTTTTTTCCAGGAAGGGCATGGAGAGGCTGGATTGGAAAGAGCTACAGCATGAGGCAGCTCTCCTGCCTGCTTTAGGCTTATCAGGAAACCCTAATAGGGCAGGAAAGTGTATGCCTGGCTGTGGAACAAGTGCACAGGGCACTTTTACCTGGCTGCAGCAGCAGTGGCAGTGCCCATACCTGCACCACAGCATCCCTTAGGGGGTCTCATGTCATACCAGTTAAGAGCCACTGCTGCAGAGTAACTTCATTGAAATCAATTCCACTCTGTTGAAACCGAAGGAGTTAACATTTGCATATGACTTGAGTAATGCAGTGGGGAAACATGGGCTGAGGCAGGAAGAGTGATGTGAAACCACTGTGTATGCTGGCTCTAGCTCTGCCCCTTAGGGATACATTGCGATAATCCAGGAGTTGTACATGAATTGGTGATAAAATATATGCACTGTGAGGAGTGGGAAAAAAGTGAACATTTGAAAATTTAATAACAAGCCTACATTTTTATAAACAATCTTTTCTGTCTAGAATGATATGTTTAGATAGAAGCCAGTGGCATAGTGCCATATAGTATCCTATTTAGTCGCTTAGTAATGGCTCTAAAGAGAGAGAGAACAAATGCCAGAGGTCAGAAATTCTTAGGTGGACAAGAAAGAAACTAGAAAGATGTTCCCAAGGGATGCTTTAGGTTACCTCTTGAGGCCGATTGGAGTGGCCTACTTTTCAGCAGATTTGGGCATCTGCCCACTGACTGGCCGTCTCCACCACACTGTCTAGGGATAGGTCTTTTTAGAATCACTAGTTACTTTAGAAAACCATGGTCTATGAAATGATGGGTGGAGTGCTGAAGGGCTTTGAAGGGAGGGCAAGAAGTTTACTGTCTAATGGGAAGCCAATGAGAGAACCAAAGCTAGCAGTGGAAATGGGAATGCAGGGGAAAGGGAAGGCAGGTTAGAAGAAGATAGAGCTTCTTCAAACTCAGTATTAAGCTTGAGTTGTCAATGAGCCATCCAGGAAGATGTATGTGAAAGATGGACAAAGGTGTGGGACTGGCATTGAGAGACAGACATTGTCAGCATAAAAATGTCTCCCAGGGGTGAGGTGCAGGGGATGGGAAGGAGGCCAAATGTAGAGCTCTGGTACCCTGTATGTGGAAACATAAGATGCTGCCTAGACTTTATATGATCTGTGAACAAGCAGTAGTCACTCTCCATGGCTGTTGACTAACTCCTGTTGGGTCTTTTGTTTTGACCTCCCTGGCCTGCATCCCATGTTCTATCTTATCATCTTTACTCAGCTGATGTCTGAAACTTGTGATTTACCTCCCCACCCCCCTGATGAGCCTTCTGTTCTCTTGCTGGTCTCCATTAGGGCTTTTCATTGAGTGGGCAGAGGGAGAGGCCAACACTACTCTTTAAGGAAGTAGTTCACAACCTTAGAGTTAAGGTGCCCCTCAGAAAATGCTAGCTCTTAGTTTTCACTTGTTTCTTGAGTATGGAAAAATAGTAGAGCAATTCTTCTGCTGTAAAGAACTAAGAAAGAACATATTAGGTTAGAATGTTTTTGACCCTCTGGATTCCTATTTGAAATGTCTGGGTTTATCTTGTGCATCACGTATAGGTTTTTGCATACCGAACAGTTGTGTGGCACCCTTAGAAAGATTTGGAGGCTCCTCAGGGTACTGCGGCACCCTGACTATCACTGCTTTAAGGGGTGCTGGTCCTATAGGGGCCAGACACTGAGGACCAGATTTTCAGAAGCACTAAGGTGCCTCACTCTCATTAAAATCAACTAGGGGTGAAGTCACTAAACTCCTTTAAGGACCTGGGCTCAGCACCTCCTACACAAACTAAAATCACTTAAAAATGTACAGGAAAAATGATCTGGAGAAACAGGAGTGATTTGTTTATAATCTAGCTCAATCTGAGATCGAATTTGCAGGCAATCTGTGTTTTGTTTTGTTTTCAAAGTAGAAACAGCTGGGGGAAAGGGAAAAAAATAAAAGCAGTTTCATAACCAGCCTCACTTTCAGGCAACTGCTTGGATCAGATCACTATTGCCAGACTGGATTCTTGCTTCTCATATGCCTCTATTGGCCTCTTTTCCCAAAGTTTTATTTTTCAAAATGAAAATGTAGGTCAGTGATAGAATGTAAATCACACCATGTTAGAAAATGTAGGTCAGACAAACCGTACCAGAAAAGGAGGAGGCCAAAAAGCTTTATGATGGCTTCCAGCAGGAAAAAGCCACACTGGGAATTGGGCTTTTGAATGGGATATCCTCTCCTGATCCAGCCGCCCTTATCGGGATGTCCAAAAGTTTTCAGCCAAGAACAACAAAGGATTGGAGAACGGGAAGGGAAGGGAGGACAGGAGAGCTGACCAGCTTATATGACCCTCCATTAGAGATTTAGAAAAATGGCTGGGACAAGCTCATTTTTCATGCGTACTAATCCCTCCTCCTCTGATGCCAAGCCAAGAGCCTTCTGGAGAATCTGAGTCACAGGGACTGCAGCTGGAAAGAGAGGATTGATAGGAGCAGCTCAGCAGGCACAGTCATGTCTGGAGAGCTCGGAGGGGAGTGGCCAAGCCCCTGGCTTTCAACAACAATACATTTTTCTTTGAAGAAAGGCGGGAGACATACCAAAATTCAGACAGGGGAGTGCAATGATTGTCCTTATGCCAGTCTTATGACTGCTCTCAGGATCCCCTTCGACAATGGGCTTTTTTTAACATGGGAGGGAGGGGGCCATCTGATTTGTGATGTGACTTTAGGCTGGGCTTTGTCATTGAGGTCTCTTACAACACTTGGTTTCCCAACTTGATTTGGATTTTATTTTCCTGGGAGGTTTTATTTTTGGTTTTATTCTGCTGCAAGGAAGTTGAGGTGAAAGGGGTTTTCTGCTTAAAAAGGTTTTATCCTGACAGGGTTTTATCTTCTTGTCTTGCATATCCCTCTCCCCTCCCAAACACATGCACCTTGTTTTGGAGGATGCAGAATGAAGGGGGGGGGGGGTGGAATTTCTTCAGAGTTACGGCCACATAGAGCAGGGATAGAATTTAATCTTCAGATCACTTACCCTCCCTTTCTTCCTCAGGCAAAAGCTGCAGCTTTAACTCTTTTAAACCTTTCACAGTTGAATTGTCAGCAGCAATTATGTGCTCAGCCAAAAGCTGAATCTGTAGCTGCTGCTGAAGACTGGACTCCATGGGTGGATGTAGGATTTTGAAAAGAACTAAAAACAGTCTGTAGGGCTGCAAAATAATAGAAGGCAAGAGCCAGCACAAATTGCTGAAGAAAGGCTAGCTTGAGTAGTGGAACATTAAGACCATTTAAAAGGAGAGAGGGTTATTGTAACAAGGTGGCCTGCCCCCTAAGAGGAGGCAGGTAGTCTGGCTGAGAGGCTGCAACTGTGTGAAGGCTAATGAGGATACGGCTGGGGGGGTATCAAAAACCCCATCAGGCAAAACCAGAGGGAGGTGGAGGAGAACCACCAAAGATGGGAGGCTTCTAAGCTATGAGGAGGGCAAGTCTGGGATAGTAAGGCTGAAGCCACAGCAGACCTCTCCCAGTGTTCAGGGCAAGTTTTTTACTTGTTTTATTGTGTTAAAATACTATATATTACTGGAGTGTGCTGAGACATGCTCCAGGCAGCAAAAGCAGGTAGATTTAAAAAGCTGCATATTACTGAGGCTTGCTGAGAGATCCTTGGGGAAAGGGCAAAATCCTGGCTGAAAAGGCCCTGAGGTGGCAGCCTACTACAGTGGCTAACACCTGTGGAGTGAAGAGTGATTAGCAGGAGTCAGGTAGATTATAATGAGCCATGAAGTCAGTTGACTTCCTCAGTGCTATCTGAATAGAAATGCAATTGCTGCTGCTGGGCAGGTGGTTTTAAACTTGAGGTGAAGCAAGAATCAGAGGTGGATGCCCCTTTGCTGTTCCAGTCCCAGACTCCCCACACAGCTCTGTCAGTGCCCCTCAGTCCTGCTCTGCAGGTCAAGTCTCTTGGATATAGGGTACCAGTTGTACTAAAGAATATCATGCTGAGAAGGGCATTACAGGTGCTTCCTCTGTGGTACTCCAGTGGAATGAGACTCCTATGGCTCTCAAGAAGAAGGGATGCTTCTTGAGGTGATATGGACAGTTAGATTAGACTGCTGCACTCATTATTTGGGCCTTCCAGACTACTTGGCATGCCTTGCAGCTGCTTGCATTGAAAAGTTGCCCTGAAAGATGATGTAGTATATAGAGGACCAGGTAGCAAAGAAACACCACTCCTTACATATGACATCAGAATGTCATTTGTCCTCACTAACAGCTGAGGTGAGGAGCACAGTTGGATGTAACTATGGCACTAAGCAGTCTGTGCCACAGAAACAACTTGTTTTATGGTGTATTAAACAGTCAGGTCTCTTTCTGGTTTTGGCAGAATTAAATGTTGTAACTGCAGATGGTGGTTTTCCTTTTTTACCCTTTGCATTCTCACTGATACAACAGACCATCAAAGGTGTAATGTAAGTAGAGGGAAAGCCATGGAATAAAATCCTTCAAAGCAGCTAGATCCAGATTATAAAGCTATTTAAGCACCCAAATATGCAGATAAGCACACAATGGCCCTTTCAGGGGTGTTTCCATTTAAATGATAGTGTGGTAGGTGCTTTTGAAATTCCCACTCAGCACCTATCTGCATCTTTAGCCATCTAAATACTAGCAACATCTGGAACTGAAACCAATTTTGCAAAGGACCTAAATTACTTAAGCACTTTTGAAAGAGTTACTCTAAATCCCAGTGCATGGTGTCAGATGAAGATGACATTATTGCACAGTTGGCTTAGTCTGCTGGTCTAGCTATCTAACTGGCCAGTCATTTCTAAGGGCCTGAACACTACAAATATTGACTTGACCCATGTGAGTTGTCTCATTAACTTCAGTGGAACTACTTACATGCACTAAATTGAACACACATAAGCCAGACTGGGACCTACATTCTTAGTGTAAGAGAACAAAGTCTGCCTCACAATCCCATTCAAATCAGAGTGGTAGCATTTCATACCCTCACTTTCTACAAATTCATAGATTCATAGATGTTAGGGTTGGAAGGGACCTCAATAGATCATCGAGTCCGACACTCTGCGCAGGCAGAAAAGAGTGCTGGGTTCAGATGAC
>NW_005842530.1:0-50629 GCF_000455745.1 Alligator sinensis
CCTAGCCCCCCCCCCCCTCCCCCGCCCTGCTGGAAGGGGTTCCCAGCTGCCAGGGCTATGGATCCAGGGACCTGGGTCTGCAGCCCCCAGCCCCCTGCAGGAGGCAGCAGCTGTTGCAGCGGAGCAGAGTCCGGCTCACCCCCCACCTCCCCCCGCTGGTACCTGCTGCCTGCCTACTGCTGGCTCGCATTAGGGGGCCATCTCCCTGCTGCTGCATGCACTCCCAGGGGGGAAGGGGGATCCATGCCCTCTCCACACTGCAGGGCACACAGTAGGACCACATGGGGAAGCTCCTTGCCGCTGCTACTGTCCAGGTGAGGTGTCCCCTGCCTACACAGCAGCAGTGAGGAGCGCAACCCTGTACCACCGCCCCCACTACTACTCCATGGGTAGGGGAAGCCTCACCAGGGCAGCGTAGATCTCACAGCAGCAAGCAGCTTCCCTGCGCAGCCCTGCTGTACCCTGCAGTGCCAGGTTGCACCCACTGGGCTGTGGAGGCCCCAGGGGGACGGCAGCAAGACAGAGAGCCTAAGCTCGCAGTGGGCAGCCCACCCCTACCCCTTGCACAGATCCAGGAGGCATGGGTCCCCCCAGCCCCCTTGGGCGAGTGCGCAGCGCCGGGGAGCTGGCCCCCACCCCTAGCTCCCTCGACAAGCCACCTGTGGCCCCATCCCGCTCCCCACCAGGGCCCTGTGGCTGTGCATTGTTGCCCCGGGCACCAAGCCCCACACTCGCCTGGCTGGGCAGCAGCCCCAGACCAAGCCCTGCCCAACTCCCTCCCTCCCTATGGGGGCCTCAATCCCCCCCTCCCCACTTACCTGTGGGAGCTGCTCTCCAGGCTGCCTGGGGCCATGTGCATATACATGCACACGGCACCCCCTGCCTGACTGCCCTCCTCCTGCTCCCCCAGCCTGCAGAGCAAAAATCTACAAGTTTCTCTGTTAAATGAGAAATCCACATTTTCCTCAGGTAAAGGGGAAAATCTGTGTTTTTCTGAAACAGAAAACTCGGATCCCTGTGATGTTTCCTTACCTTTTAACTGTTCTTTCCCCTTGGCCTGTTAGCTTGTCACCCTAACCCCTATGATTTTATATATGGAAGTGGGAACTCCCTCCTGCTTCCTGTGCAGCAGGGTTGGCACAGAAGAAATAGCATGTTAATGGCATTCATAGATGTGTAATACTTAGTCCTGTACTGAAAGTCAATAGGATGCCTATGCATCATTTAGACTTAGTTTTGGGAGGCAAAGTATGTCTTTAATTGAGCCCAGACATTGTGCTGCTTTTTTGCATGGGAGGGGAATTTCACTGATGGAATATAGCAATGGAAAAAACTGCAAACGTTTGTCAAGAAAGAGAAGGGGAGGTAGAGAGACCAAAACATGGGCAGGAAAGAACACGATGAAATTCTTGGGGAAAAAGATGATCAATTTGCTCTATATTGAGAGAAAATTAATCAGGACTGAAAAAATGGGGAAAAAACCTAGAAATTAAAAAGAGACCTAGGAAATGCAGTTGGGGGTAGACGGTTGTGCAAAAAAGGTTGTTTCTATATTCACTGAGTTCCAAATAGAAATTCCATACAAAATAGAGAATTAATCCATGTTTTTTAATTAAAATGATTATCAAAATATTTTATTTTACCTTTTATTTTAAAAAAAAGATGTTCTCTGACTAAAAAAGTGACATTCTTGGTAATTCAAAAGCAATGACAAAATTTCTATGAAAGTATTACAAAAAGTCATGGCAAATTTTCCAGTAAATAAAAAAAAAAAGAAGAATGTCAACAGTTTATGGCTGAAAGTATAGCTTTTTCAAAAAAGGCCATATTTTCAAGCCCCCTTCTCTCCCTTGCCCCTTGCCAAAAAAAAATCCTTGTGGAAAAACATTGATCTGCTTTGTTTTGTGTTGCCTGGGCTACATGGGCTAAATGATGGTGAACACTAAATTAACATGATTTTGCGGTGTGGTACAGTTTCAGCAATGTCCACACATCAGGTTGTTGAGCAATATCTTTTTATTGTATAGCTGCTCTCTGGTTGCACAGTAACATTTCATTCAGTTCTCAGCATTCTGGTACCAGAAAGGTACTGAGAAACTGGAAGGAAGTCAAAGAGCAACAAAAAATAATCAGGAAATTGGGAAGACTGGTTTAGGAGGAAAGATTAAAAAAGCTTTTTTACACACACATGTGTGTGTGTGTGTGTGTGTGTGTGTAGCTTTTCAGCTTTTTTAATATATTAAAATATATTTTTTATTATATATGTGTGTGTGTGTGTGTGTGTGTGTGTGTGTGTGTGTGTATGTATGTATGTATGTATGTATGTAGGTAGAGGGCCAGATTTTGTCCGTCTTGCTGATTTAATACCTATTCTGCAAATAGTCCCACTGAAATCAGCCAATGGGCAGACTTTAGATTATATGAAAAACTGGTAGCATTGCTTGTGAATTTAAGTGCTATGAGTAACAATATTTGAATTTGGCTCATAGCTTGGCAAGTGAAAAAAGAGGAGGAGGAACTAATGGTGTCCACATTTTTCAATGGTGTAAATGCCAAGGTGGAGGTGGAATCATTTAGGGAAGTACCTTAAGGAAGTAATTAGTATGGGGAAGACATTAAGAGAGAGAAAAAATAGTCTGAATGTTAAGCTGAATTCCTGACAGTAGTGAAAGGCTGTGGAATTGTCTCCCATAATAAACAGTGAAACCCACTGCTTGGGGCTCTGAAAGTGAGATTGGTAAAACTACTTGAAACTATACCACAGAAAATCACTACATACTAGGATGCAGATAATTTGGATGGCCTAATATGTAGGTGCATCTCAAAACTCTATGACTACTGTAGAGTTAATCAACTAAAGTAAAGCATGTCCACTAATAGTTTTAATAAACATACTTTCTTTGGATTATAGTCAATGACCTTTAAGACTGATTCAAGCATTGCAAGCCTAAATACATATGGAAAGCTAATTTATAGCTTGAATGCCTGACTGTTTGGGGAAAAAAGTGAATTTCCAATTATATATTCAAATATAAAATTTGGTATTTGCAGTTTGCATTTTATGTTAGTTATGAGTCACCTGACATGGTTACTGTTCCCTGGTTGGGTGAATTATGTAGTCAACTAGCTATGAGTTGCAAATATTAGCGTCAAGTGTGCAATTAAAAATGCACATAATGTTTTTTAGTTACTTAAACTATATGAGTTACAGTTACATAAGAGACAAAGGTTCATTATATAACTTACACCACGAAATGCAAATGGTATATTCATTTGTGATATTCATAGTTTGAGCTATTTGCTGGCCAGGAATTATTCACTGAAGACATTTCTGAATTATTTTGAATAATGAATATAAATTTGAGAATGTTGCAGTCTGTTAGCAGACAATTAATGAACAGAAAAAAGGAAAAAACTTGTCAAATAAGTTGTGTTGTGAATTATTCACTCAGCCCTAGATTGCTGACCTAAGATGGGTTCCTACTGGAGAGCTAAATGTAAGATTCCATGTCTCATTGCCTATCCCTTGAGTCATCTTGCCTTTTGAATTTCTTTCTTTTCATATGTGCACATGTGCACCCACACGTGGATGTGCGTTTGAGAGATAGGGAGAGTCATAGACATATTGGATCCTTTCTCCCTCATTTGTTGAAGCACGCTGAGGCAGTAATACTCTGCAGGTGCTTCTCCATAAAGGTTTTGTCTGATGCTTCTGTTTGTTTCCCAAGTGCCACACAAATTGATCATGCTTTAAGACCTTCATTAGGAAATAAGAAATAATAGAATTGGAGCTGGAAAATATTGCTAGCGAACCTTTAACTTTTCATACAGTATAACTTATTCTAGTTTGGGAACTGAAATAAGTAGCGTGTTAAAAAGTACCTTATACCAGCTGCATCCAACTTATGGTTTTTTATCAGCATCGCTATGTGGGCCTGTAATAATTATGCCAGTACATTTTCTTCAAACGTAGTCTGTCCTTAATTATCTGCTCTGGAGTTTTTGCCAATGTCACTGAAATCTTTGACAATGTAGTGCTTTTCTGAATGAGAAGTTTCTTTTATTAGGGGTATGAATACAGACTGGGTATCAAGCTGCCTAACTAGATTCCTTGAGTTACCACTGAATTGCAGTGTAACCGTGAGTAAATTGCTTGGGCAGTGGCTCACCTAGCTGAACTTTGGGTGATGACTCCGTGCCCCTGATCTTTTGCGCAGCCCAGGTTTGCTTGTGCATGTGCGGATGATATTTCAGGCCACCTTTGTACTTGAGCCTGCTTTTTACTAGACCAAGTCACCAGTACACTTCAGACCAGGCTGAGCACTGGCAACCAGCAAAGGTTAGAACAATGACTTCCCATGGCTGTTATTCAGTATGGGATTGCTGGAGTTCAAGGATGACCTGGCTACACTTCCCTTCCCTCTTGGTTGACCACAGATCCAAGGGTTTCCTAGGAGCTGCTACAGGAGCAATCTGTCAAATGTGTATTTCTTACCACAATGGTCAGGCTCCAGGGACTGGACTGGCTGACCACAGGTCAGCTTTGTGCCAGAAGAGTTGCATAAAACTATACTAATGGAGAGAGGATTCCAGCTCCCTGTCTCAATTTACCTATCAGTGAAATAACTTGACAATCATTTATCTTGCATGTTCTTTGTTATGATTGATTACTGCTAGTCAAGTGCAGGAGATTCTCTTCTGAAATGCGTTATGCAAATGTGCAGTAGTGCATTATGCAAATGTACAGTAGTGTTAATGAGAAGTCTGTTTTACTTCAGGCTCCCCTCTGTACACACACAGGGAAAACAGAGAAATGTATTTCTTTAACTTTTGGGCACATTTTCAAAATAACCTGTGAAAGTTACAATGAAAGTGCAATGAATGGGCTGCTTTTATTTTCACTGCAGAAGTTAAGAAATATATGCCTGGCTTGACAGAGAGATGACCTGTCCGTAACTCAAGCCATGAAGAAATTTTTCACCTTTGCAAATGCATTTGCTTTCCTCTGCAGATGCCAGGACTGTTCCTGATTTGAATGAGAAATGGGATTTTGCTTGGCTTTCAGCTTAAAGCTGGTGTTGGGCATGTTGCCTGGTGGGTAAAGAAATGGGAATGTTGAAGCAGTGAGCCAGGGAAAGAAAAAAATTGGCAAAGAGAAGCACTTGGCTCAAGGTACATTAGTCTGATCTCCTAAAATCTCATGAACTTGTGTAGAGATTGCATGTGGAAATCTTTGCTGCCCCCAGTCATCTTTAAACTGACTGACCAGTTACTTAGTAGATTGCTACAGAGCTCTCTGACCTAAGCAGTGTTAAGCAGAAGTCTTGTTTTCTGGGCCAGGGCCTCAAGTCCTTTTCACAACACGCCTGATGTGCAGAGGACACTTAGAGCAATAGAAAATCCTCTCACCATGGGAAGTCCTCTGCTTCTCTTCCCAGTCTTACATTAGCCACATCCTCCACCTTTGGCAACATGGAGACAGAGCTCAAGCAATCAGTCATCCATTCAGTCTATGCCTGGTGGTGTGGTTATTATAGGATGGCTTCAGGCTTTGTGTGTTAGAGCAGCTTTTAGACTGCTACTGATGGTGTAACGAACAGGGTGCAGAAAAGTGGTGTAGTCACTCTTCTCCCTATCTCCCTAAGAGATTTGAATAGGCTTCACCCAGTGAGGATCTCGACTTCTGTTACTAAACTATTGTGAAGTGCTCTTCAGTCACTGGAATTAGAGGATGTGGCCTTGTGCCTGTTCTAGACACTGGACTTTGAAACAAAGATGAACATTTCTGCCCCAACCCTAGAACACATACTAGGTCTTTACCTGCTGTAATATTAAGATTTTAGCATGATATCTGAATGAGGAGCTCTCTTATTCTAATTGGACAGAACCATAAAATGGCACATTACATAAACATGCACCTAAAAGTGAAGCCCAATATAAAATAAAATCACTGTAAATTAAATGTAAATAACCGCTATAGCTTTTGTTTAGCTGTGGAGCTACAGCAGAAGTTCTTATTGTTCCAGCACAAGAGGCATTCTCTTGAAACATTAGAGGGAAAGAAATGTTCAGCCATTCAACATTGTGTCCAGCTGAGTAATCCTTTTTTGATTTATCATCCTACCAGTGAGTTCAGTTCCTCCATGTCTTCTGTTTCCATTATTGTTCTCCAATCCCCCACCTTGGCTAATTTTATTGTGCCCATTTGAAGGGAAATCTCAATCTCATTTAATGTCAACATTTGCTTCTGCCCCTCTTGTGGTATTATTTTATCTAGCTTTCACCATGATGAATAACAAATTCATTATAAAAATCAATGTATTAAATTAATGCAAATATGTGAAACAGGAATCAGTGTTCCACATCTACAATCAAATGAAAGGAGATACAGTTCATTACCAGGCAAAGTAATTTCAGACGCATTTTTCACCCTTCAGGAATAAACACTGATTAAAGAGTCCCTTTGTGCTGTCTCACTGAAACAGCACAATTCCATTGTCACATAGAGGAAAGTGTGTAACACTTCCCAAATGGCTCTTCAATGGAATTGGTTAGGGAGGCTGAATGAAGTGAAATAGAAGCTAAAAATGATAATATCAGAAGATCTGAAGTGAATTCTTGGTTTCATCTCCCGCTATTGTGTAGTCCGAAATATAAAGCTTGTGGAAGAGTGTCGAGCCTTGAATGGCTTCTCAATGCTTCTTCCCCAATTTCCAAGAAATCCAAGTACTTCCTACTTTCTTTACTCCTCTGCAGATCTGTGTTTTGTTTAGCACTGACTTTCTCTGTATCCTTTCACTCTCCATGCTGTAGCCACAACTGGTGTTAAAAGTCTCCCCTGCAACTCTTGCCATTTGAAATTACTTTTACCTGTGCCTTTTTGTCTCTTTGACATTTCATCTCACTTCAAAGCCCAGCTGAGAACAGACTCTTCACCCACTCAGCTTCTTTGTGTGTGTGCTGCTATTTACTATTTACCTCTACCAAGTATTTTGTAGAATACGTATAGTTGGAGGAAAGTTGTTTCATTGCAGCTGCTGGGGGTAGGTATTTCTCTGTAGCAAAAAATGTAGAGCAGTGGTTTTCAACCTTTATTCATTTGTGAATCCCTAAAAAATTTCAAATGGAGGTGTGGGCCCCTTTGAATTGTAAGCATGGATATTCACATAATTTTGATTGATTGTAGTCATCTTTCGCAGATCCCACAGACACAGTCTGTAGACCTTCAGGAGTCTGCAGTTCACAGGTTGAAAACCACTGTTGTAGAGTGTACATTAGGCATAAAGAGGCTTATTTCCTTTGTGTTACATAAATAATTGTTCATGGTGGTGGGAAAAAAATCTCATGAACTTTTGTTTCCCCCGTATGTGGCAGGAGATGCATCTGTTTATACCCTATCGGAAATCTGCATTCTGAAACACAAAATGTTAATTCAAACCCAACCTAGGTAGCAATGCACATTCTGTCTGTGAGCCTTGCTGCTCTGGATTTATTTTTTTTTGCACAGTATAGCTATAGCAGCTTGATGACCTGGTGTATATGCCCTATACTTACGGGAAGTGGAATGTGGACTGGAACAATTTATCTAACTTTGAAACCCTGTGTAGACAAGCCCTGAGAGAACAGACAGCATCCTTCTCAAAAGATTAAGGGCCTGGTTCTACATTGATCTGCATCTTGTGTCAGCATTTGCAACATTGCAAAGTAAGTATAGACTGGGTGCATAATACTAGCGTTCTGACTGGTTATAATTTCATAACCATCTTGCATTCGCTCTCCACTCACGTAAAAGACGTAATGAAATGAGAGACAAAGGAGAATCAGTTTCTGTGTTAAACCATTTAGGTTCTAATCCATTATGCCCATTGTTGTGGACTCTGATCTCCTAAGCAGCCAATGGAGAGGCAAATTGAACCTGCAGGACATTTATATGAAAAAAAGATGCACAGAAAAACAGGCATAAGAGATATGGGCATAAGCTAGAAAGTCAGAATAGTTCCTAAATTATACAGCAAAACACTAACCTGTTTCTCAAATACCTACCTGACTCTTTGCAAATTCCAGGCAGAAGATACTTCTTTGTGACTTTCTCTGGATCACTGAGAGAGAAAATTTGTGTGTGCATCTTGTGTATCCTGTATAGTTAAAAAGTATATATAATTTCCAGCCCTATTGCTTATTCATTCTTGCTGCCGCCAGCTCACAGCTTCCAGTTGCAGCTTATTAGCATGTATCAGAATCCCCAAGTAGCTCTTAAGCCAAGGCAGGATTAGATATCTAACAAATATCACAACAATTGATATTTAAGCAAGGAAAGGGGTTAAGAAAAAAAGGGACACAAAATGCTTGTAACCTGATAGCACAGTTCATAAATCTATGAAAGAAACAGACAGGCAGCCACCTTGAAATGAGATTTGACTTCCTGCCAAAGCGCTATAGGGAAAGAAATGCATCCACTCCCCTGAACGTTACTCAGCCAGGGTTAGCTGTGCGGTGGCTTTGTAGTGCAATGCTTTAGTTGTCTGCAACCTATGAACTATCCTGCTCAGAGCTTTAATTTTTGTAGGGTGAATCTTTTGGTTTGTGGTTGTCCGGGAATAAGGAAATTGTTTTGCTTGAGAAGAACACTTGTAATAATAGTACCTGTGTACTGAAAATGAGGGGAAAGAGAAAGGGAGGGAACAAAAAAAAGAAAAGAGGAGAAAAGGAAACCTAACAGTGTTGCTTCTCTCTATCCACTTCAAACAGCACCCTCTGATCTCCAGATGAAGCAGACAGCACAATAGTCAAGGTAGATTCATCTCACTCGTAAAACAATCTACTCTGCTTTCTGCAAAAAACATTAGTCCAGCAGCACTGGCAGAACTTGGATGGGAGTTAATTTTAATGATACTTTAGAGCTTAGATTATTTGTTTTTAAAAGTTTATACATAAACAAATATTTTCATTGCTGATTTATTTTATAGCTGCCCTGTGAGGGTTCATGCTAAATGGTGCCATCCAGACTAAGTTCTCTCTTTTAGGGTGGGGGGGAAGGTATGTTCTCTGCCTCCATGCCTCCTGGAGTCCTAAGAATACATTGCTCCTGCTGCCTGGTTCGTGACAGCAGTATGTAGTGCAAAGAGGGTGTATTTTAGGAATAGGAAGGGAGGGTGCAAGCAGTGAAGGAGGGTGATGTTTATGGCTTTAACCTCACAGTTTCATAACAAGTCATGCTTTCTCACATCATGTAATCCTTGGCAAAGAGGAGTTGGGACTGCCTGACAGGATATGGTAGAGTGCTCATACTTCTTTTGCTCTCAGGATCCTCATGGCCATCCTGGCCCACCACTGACCCTCCAGGATGCAAGTCCTCATTTTCTATGGATTTTCTTCCTCATTTTCTTCATCCTTTTCTGTGGCTCCGTCTGACTGATCTTCCAGCAGAAACATCTCCATCCCTCCCTATTTGAAGTTACTTCAGTCTGACAGGGTTTAAAAATGTACATCCCTGCCTCCCCTTTTCAATACCTCCTTTTTGTTCAGTAGGCCTCTGGCCAATTGGCGGAAGTCAGAAAAGAAGCCACCAGTTTACTATTATCTCCCTATAAAATTTCATCATTCATGGTGATAACAATCTGTTCCTTCTCTGCATAGTCAACAATGGCATCATTTTGGTCCAGAAAAAAGGACCACACAGCACCACTGAAATTCAGCCCTTTCTGGAGTGCAAAGTAGCAGTCAGGAGGGAAACATACAAAATCTGACTAGCTTTATAGCAAGCCTGTTAAGTGTTTGGAGTTCCAGTGATAATCTGCCTTGGAGCTGTCTAGTGCTGAAACACTTAACATGCTGTACCACTGCAATCAGACATGATGAGTAATTTGCAGAAAACCCCTTTACTGATTTTATTGGACTTTCTTATAGCATGGGATTAGGGGTAAAGGAGAGGTCAAAAGTTCAGTTATATTCTCTAATAATAAAAAAAAGAGGCAATTACTCAGATGTAATAAAAATGCCAAAATTATGGTTGCCTGTGCAACCTTAATTCAGCTCCCATGTGCAGTATACTTATGATACAATCCTTAATTACACAAGCACATAACTATTTTTCCACAGCCCCCTAGTGCTATGCTTCAGAAACTAGACCATTGTCCCTTGCCTCCTTTGAGAAGTATAAAAGTACACCAGTATAAAAAAATCTAGTATCATAGGAAAGTAGGGCTGTAAGGGAGAGACCTCATGAGGCCATCTAGTCCAGTCCCCTGATCAAGGCAGGATCATCCCTGACTAAACCATTGCAGCCAAATGTCTGTCTGACCTGTTCTTGAAATATCCAGGGATGCAGCTTCTGCAACTTCTCTAGGTACTCTGTTCCAATGTTTGACCACCCTAATAGTCAGAAAGGTCCTCTCAATCTCCAACCTAAATTTCCGCTGCTGCTGCTCGAGTCTGTTGTTCCTAGTCTTGTTCCCTACAGCCACAGACAAAAGCCCATCTCATCTTCTCTGTAATTACCCATCAGGTAGTTGATGACTGTTATCAAATCCCACCTCCATCTTCTCTTCTGCAGAGTAAGTAACCCTAGCTCTTTCAGTCTTTTCTCAGAAGTCATGCTTCCTAGGCCTCTAATCATTTTTGATGATGGACCCTTTTTAATCTGACTCTTTATGTGACAGACATATTTAATCTGCCCACATCCTTCTTGAAGTGTGGTGCCCAAAACTGGGCACAATATATTTTAGGTAAGGCCTTACCAGTGCCAAAAAGTAGAAGAATCACTTCCCTTGATTTGCAAATAATGCTACTGTTAGTACAACTCAGTATGTTGTTGGCTTTTTTAAAAACAAGAGCATGCTATTAGCTCATATTCAGCTTTTTATCCACTATGACCTCCAGGTCCTTCTCTGAAGTAGTACAGCCTAGCCACTCTCCACTCTGCACTTGTTCATGGAATAACTCCATTCCATGTGAAAGACTTGGCATGTACCCTTGTTGAATTTTATTTAGCTCATTATGGACCATTTTTTCAGTCTATTCAGGTCATTCTGGATCCTAGCTCTACCCTGTGGAGTGTTTGCAACTCCACCCAACTTGGTGTCACCTGCAAATTTGCTAAGTATACACTCAATTTCATAATTTTATTAATGAAAATATTGGAGAATACCAAACCCACAACAGACCCCTGGGGAACCCCACTTGATGTCCCCTTCCATTTAGACATCAAGCTATTGACTACTTGTTGAGCATAATGATCCAAACAATCATGTATCCACCTTACAGTACTTTCTTCTAGTCTGTATTTCCTTAGGTTGTTGATGAGAATGTCATGGAAGACAGTGTCAAAAGTCTAGCTAAAGTCAAGATATCTCACACCCATTGCTTACCCCACATCCACAGAGCCTTTCATGTTATTATCATAAAAGAAAAATAGGTTGAAAATTAGGTGAAATCATGGAGTACCAGCGTTCATAAACCCAAACTTGTACCTTGGACTGGTAAGAGACCGTAGACAAGTTTGAGCCCAGTGATGCTGTTCAAATGGGCTTCTCCTCCCTTGGAATTTGAATATTAATAATATCCAGTTGTGGGTTTGGACACTTTCTTCCACAGATTTCAGAGAATCCCTAAAGTAAATATAATTATTTTACATTATTTTATAAATGATGTAATCAAAGCACAAAGATTTTTTTTTCCATTCTTAAGTCATGTCTACATCATGGTGGTGATGTGTTCCAACCTGGCTGTTCCTGAGCACAACTCTTTCATAGGCAGGCTCCAAACCCAGAGATACTCCAGTGAAGATGCTTCAGGGTATGCTGTGTGACCTTTTGCAAGAGCTCAGTCTCCTGCAGCTTGTCTGTGGGTAGCTTCTGGGGGTTACCTTGGGGTGGCCGCACCAGCATGCTTCTTGGCTTGGAGCATGCTTACAGGAGCCAGTGGATGAGGCATGCACAGGGATGGTGCTTCTCTGACATACCACTATTACCATATAGGCCTACTCTTAAATTGAAGCTATTTCCAACAGGCACTGTGTTTATACAACACACAGCACAGTGGGGTCCAGGTTGATGCCTATAGCTATTAGACACTAACACAATTCAGAAAATTAATAATCATATAGATCCCATCAAATGTGGTAGGTCTGAAGGTAGAACAAAAGATCTTTATCTTGGTTTGAACCACTAGACAGCTGTACATTTTGATATAAAAAGTGGTGGTAAAAGATGCATAATACAAACTTTGCAAGCCAACATGACAAAGGAAGCTTTCAGGGTCCCCTTATTTCTGGTATATTTCGGTCCTTTGTCTTAGCGTACCTAATTAACATGAAAGTCCATAGGCAGCTGACTAGTATGTTAGATGACTCTAGGGACAAATGCTTGCTGATGTCTCCCTGACTCCATCTCCCATCTTTTCTTTTGTCTTCAGGAAAGAAGAGGCAGTTGCTGGAGGGTGGAAAATCCTACCTGGAAATCTCTTTGGTTTCTAGTTACCAAGGGATTTTCCTTTCCTGCCCTACTTGCTCACTCATTGATATTGGAAAAGTCATTATCAAACCAGGGGGATTTTATATTGCTGATAAGTCTTTTCTTTAATGTAATAAATTACAAAGGACTGATCTGCAGACTCACACTCTGTGCATGTTCTTGGCAGAGAGGGTGGAGAGGGTTTCTTATTTTTCTGTACCACGGATTCGGTCACACTCAGGCATGTTCAATTTATTTTCTTTTTGGCAGCCCCAGGTTAGAATATTCTGTCCAAACCAGGGAGCCACAGAGCTGGCATCAAATGGCTATTGGCTATGGGTGGGGGGGGCAGGCATTTTTCAGGAAGAAAACTGTGCATCATCCATAAGTCCAGGAAACAGAAGCCAGCTGCATTTTTAACCAGTGAGCTATAGTCATATTACAAGAATATAAGATATCAATAAACATACACCTTTGAAATCTGAGCCTTACCCCAACACCTTCTTCTGTTTCACTCTCCACTTTTCTTCTTCCATATAGCTTTAAAGAGGTATCTGTTTTGTTTTGTATACTCCTGTTGTATGCCTTTCCATCCTCAAGGGTTAGTACTGTGAACCCTGTCCTTGTACCTTTGCTAGGTCAGATGATACTATTTTTAAGTACATCTATGTTCATCATAAATGTCTAGTGAGGTCATCAGTGCCCTCTTGACCTCAGTTTCCAGAAATGAAACCTTTGTTTCTAGCATGGTCACACAGACTACTAAATACTAGGACATGGCACCTGGTCATCCTCTACCCCTCTTGTGGATTTTCTTGAGATGTGGGACAAATATATTCCCTCCCCTGCCCCTTTCAGCATGAAAACACTCTGGACTGAGGTTAAGAATGTGCATCTCAGCTTTGTAATTGCTGTAATAATCTGTTGCCCAATTTATCCTTTTACGCTGTGCTGTTTGCCATGTTTAAAAATATTTTTTATTGGATGATTTGAACAAAGTTTGTTTGTTAGGCTTGTAGTGCATTAGTCCCTTCCCAGTACTGCAGCTGGTCCTTTCCCTGATGGCTGAAATATCTGGACAAGATCAACAAACAGCTGTCTTTCTGGCTTTCTGTGCTATGATTCCTGTCACAGTTCTTGTCATGAAGCCTTGTAATACAAAACCCTAGGGAATTGGGGAGTTAGGCCAATAGTGTGGGGTTTTTTTATGATTTTTTTCAAGGAGTGGCTTATTTTATTAAGTTGACTTATCTTGATCACTCCCATAGGGTGGGGGTCCCTAGAGATGGCCGTGATGCCCCTAGGGCCCTGTGACTGTGCCAGAGTCACCCTGTGGGTGCCTTCTAATCTCTCCTGCCACGTCTTGATGGTTAAGATAATAGAGGGAGGCTGCCATCAAGTTGCTATGCAGTCACAGTCCTGGTGGACCCCACTAACCCATGTGTGTTTTTAGACCCCTTGCTGGGTCCCACTTTAAGTGCCTTCCGAGACACCCCTAGCCTTATGGGTTAGATGCATGGCTCCAAAACCGTCCCTTTACCATGCCCCATGCATCACAGGTGATATGCAGGGAGGAAGCGCAGACAGGGCTGTGGAGGGACAACATTTGAATGTTGTCCCTCCACAGCCCTGTCTGCGCTCCCTCCCTGGCGCTGGGCTCTCTGCATTGTAGTGTGCCCCCAATGAGGTCTCCTCCTCCCCAATAGCTTCAGCCCAGTCCACTGGATTAAACATATAACAAGGTAAATACAAGCTCCTGGGCTATAACAACAACAACAACCACAACATTGGAGGTCACACTATGCCCCTTTAAGGGGCAAGCTTCTCCCTCAATGTGTCCCCCGCTAGCCTCAGATATTTTAGGAGCTCTTGGAGCCCCTCAGTCCTACCAGCAGTGGAATGGCAAACAAGCATCTCTGAATAGAGCTCCTGCAAAAGCTCCTTCTCCCTGGTTGCTGCCAGAGCACTAACTACCTCCAGTCTCAGCCCTGGGGCTTATGTGCGCCCAGGGCCCTGCCTTCTTCTGGTCAGCTGACCAGCTACAGGTGCAGGCTAATTCCCTCATTAGCCTGCTTCCATAGCAACCTGCACCTGTGGGTTTCCGCCTGGCTCCTAGGGCCCTCTTTCTAGGTGGTCTGCCTTTAAGGAGCAGGCACACCTTAGTGCCCTGTGACACTCACACCACACCCTCCATCAGACATGGCCCATTACAGATATGTTATGCATCTTTCCTGATCTTCAGCTGACCTTGCATTCAGTGAGCTGAAGCACCATCTCTTTTGAGCCTCTAAGAAGCCAAACATAGATGTTGTCAAAATGGGAGGGAAGAAATGTAAAGGATAGGTTATTATCTGTGCGGTCCATTATCTAACCAATGTTGGGTTTATGACATTCATAGGCAGCGTAAGAGATTTTTATCATACAAAATTGCAGTACTTGCTTAGTCTATGGCTAAGCAAGGATTGTCTACTATTCAAGCAGCTAAGACTTTAACTTTTGTGAAGTAGTTATAGGAAAAAACTATAAAGGGATTTGTTCACCCGTACTTGCAGTTACTTAAATGAAGGGTTAGTATCTGCATCTCAACAAACATCCTGCCATTAGTAGGAGGGGCTATGCTATTTATAAGGTAGTAAATGGGACTAAGAATCAGAAGACTAGACTTTTGCAACTGGCATCGTATGTTACCCAAGACAAGGTAATGACATCTGCCTTTGTAGGATGCCTTCAATTCTTCACACAAAAAATGCCATGACAATACCCTGTGTTTATGAATTAGTAACAGAAATAGGTTTTTAAACAGGATAAAATTAATAGACCAAGATAAAATATAATGCACTGATTTTAGGATTTAAAATTAATTGTAATGATAGGATACTACTCCACAAGTTCCTGGGGTGCTGAAGTACAATGCAATTTAAATCATTTGTAAAACCAACCCTTACAATGAAAGAACTCTGTATCCTTTAACCGTTTAAATGAAACTAGAAGATAGATGGGCTAGGGAGGAATACAGCCCAAAAAGGAATAATGGAAGGCCTCAAAGGTGGGGATCCTCTCTTTTCTGTTCATACAGTACCCTGTGCAATGCAATGTCATTCCCAGTCAGTCCCAGTTTGGGACTGGGGGGAAGATCCTATTCCATCTTTTAGGCATCTGAATGGCACTTATGCATCTAAGTGTCCAGGTATGATCCTATACCAGCTTGTTCAAGTCCCTGAAAAGCCTTCACTGGAAAAGGTAGATGCGTTCACCTCTACCCTGCTTTCTGAGACTTCATCTTAGGGATAACATGAAGACGTATAACATTAATGCATCTATTTTTGTTTCTCAGAGACTTGAGCAGGGTGTAGTAGAAGCCTGATTGGACCCTTAGACATCTAAGTGAGGTGCCAGTGAGGTGCCTAATAGGTAGTATAGAATTGGCCCTGGATATTACCATAATGTAAATATTTACTACTGTTAGCACTAAGGGTGGAGGTAATAAATATTGACCTAACAATGACCATAAAGTAAAAGTCAAACTCCCTAGTCTGTCCTTATCAAGTGTAAAAGCATTGATTAAAAATATGGATTGTGAAGGGAGTTCATTTCTATGCCCTGTGGCTGACTACCACAAAGGCAGGATTGCCTCCTAACCTCCTCTTCTCATCTCAGGCCATTCAGACAAAGGGAGCACTTTTACACATGCTCCAGGGATGGTGATGGTGGTGGTGGTGGGGTGCTCCAAGAGCCGCTCTAATTAAAGCGCCACAGTGTCTCGCGTGTCATTAATTGAGTCTGCTCCAGCATGGTAATTACCACGCTCCAGCAACCTCTCGCATTCTTCATTGAACAAGTCACCATTTTGAAGCACGGGATGGTGATACATGAGATACTATGGTGCTCACTTAATCAATTCTACTCCGACATGCTGGCAGAGCAGCCTCCACGCTCATGTACAGGTACTAAGGATGACTCTCAGCAAGGGAAGGTTCAAGTCAGGTCTTGAACACAGTTTTATACCTCTGTTATGAGGTATAAAAAAACAGCTGGGTTAGTGTACAGTCAGCCCTTTAAGTGCAGGGGTGGTGGCGAAAGAGCAACAGAACTATAGCTGCTCCTACAGTTTGGATACATACGTGCCTTTTGGATAACATTTGTTGTTGCCATGAATAAATTTATTCTAACCTACTTAATGGCTACTGGGGCATCTTCAAAATTCTCTTTCAACTTATGAACCCTGCCTGGCAGGCAGCGGAAATGCTCTCAGTCTATCTTGCTCTGGCCAGAAAATGTTTTTTATGTTGGAGTGAGTGGGAGATGGTTTTTGCACAGCGACCCTCTGATAGGATTTGACAGTGCAGACAAGGGGATATGAGAAGAGGTAGATTACTCATACAAATTACATGAGTCTGTTCTACAGTTGAGGGAATGTTGTACTGCAAAACAGCACTCCCAAGACTGTACTAACCCTTCAGTAGGTGCCTCCTGTGTGAGAAAGTTCTTATCCCTTAATAACAGACTCAATCCATTTAAATATATATTGGCTTTTTTAGTCTAGACTAGTGTAATTTTTTTTTTTTAGTATTATATGACTACTTTTTTTTCACCATTTTTGGCAGCCTTAAATAAGCTGTAGATGTCATTGTAGCTGCTTGTTTTTCTCCTGTGCTTTCAGTTTTGCTACCTAGTCATGTTACCTGGGCTGCCTTCTGCTGACCAGTTCATTTAGACTGACACATTGAAATTTGTACAATACTTTTCTGCATATATTCTACAAAGAATAAATGCTTGGATTCTCCCCTGCATCTGAGCATGGTCAGCTATGGTATAAAGCCATGTCCTCTGAAACTGATTACAACCTCTTGATTCCCAGTTGCCCTGCCCTGGTGCAGGTTGCTCTCACTTTCATCCCAAGCTGATGTTATACGATTGGAAGATGTCCTCTCCTGCTCATGCTCTCTCCCTGCTGCGCAGAAATAGAGGAACTGCCTCTTCCATGTTTCTATTCTCCTGAATGTTCCATTGATTATTTTCAGCTGTCCCCAGGCCTTTTTGTACTGCTTGTTCTATACTAAGTGCTCATGGCAGAATGGAGGGTCCAGCCTTAGAGTGCGGAAATAATAATACACATGCAAATTTAGCCAGAACAAAGTGCTTGAAAGCCACCTAAGACAGAGACTTTTCTTGTGTCCTTGTGTGACACGGTATTTAGCAGAATTCACAGATTCATCGGACTCTGACAAGGCCATGCCCTGAGCACTTTTGTTATGATCTTGAACTTGTGACCTTTGGGCAATCAACCGTGTATTTTGGTGCCTGCTCCACCCCAGCCCTGCTAAGATAGATGATTCAGAGCTAGAGTTCCTGGACACAAGGTCATATGATGCTACTGCGAAATTATTCAGAGAATAAATAAGGGCTCAGGTTAGTGCAATTATGTAGTTGGAAAAATGCTTTTTTTGAACTACATCCACTACCCTCTCCTCTTGCCAATTGTTCCTCAAGACCCACTTTCTGTGTATGAGCAAACAAACACTCTCAGTCTCTAGGTAAGCGATTCTCAACCAGGGTGCCATGGCACCCTGTGGTGTTGCCAGATCTTTTGAAAGGTACCTCGAGGTGTGAGGAGATAAGCAAGGTGTTAGGAAATAAGCAGATAAAATGGTAGATATGTGCAGGCTCAGGCATTTCCCTGCCTGGATGATCCCTTATCCTCACTGCCAGGTCCCTATGCAAAAAAAGTGAGCACTGTAATCTATAAATCAGTTTTTGAAATGGGATGCCACTCAATTTACAAAAGTTACGGAGGGCTGCCTCGAGTCCAGCGAGGGGTGCCTCAAGTCCAAAAAGGTTGAGAACCACTGCTCTAAGTCAAGGAGTACCTGGGGACTGGTGATTTTCTTTATATGGTCCATGGGGTTCAGAATTATCAAATTGTACTGTAAGACGCCTAGGAACTGTGGTGTGACTGCATGATTTTCTCCCAGTCACCATTGTCCTCACCCATCATCTTGCATCTTGTTTGTCTTTTGGTTACAGATGCTTCAAGGAAGTGCCTAGCCTTCCATTTGTTTGCATAACACCTAGCATAGGGAGGCCTTAGATCTGATTTGGGCCACTGGGTGCTAGTCTAAATAGCAATAATCTGATAAATGGATGTGTAGAAAGGACACAGTCAACTATGAAGCTAAGATTCTTTGCCTTTCCCCCTACTTCCTAATTAGCCCCTTTACAAAAGAAGAAGGGGCATCTTTATTATTTATGGTCTCTACTCACTGACAACATTTGTTTTCCTAGTGTTTATCACAACAGCTCTGAGGTGCCCAGCAGGCAGCTCATGGGCTAAGAGATGTACAATCAGCTTATTTTGCACTTTCTATTCCATATTTAGAAATTATCCTGCCCAGTGCCCCACACTCAGTTACAGTTAACAGCTGAAGGGTTCTCTCATGTGAGCAGATGGTCTGGGCTCTTTCTTGGCAAAGTGATGTCCTGAGAATGCCTGTTAATGGTAGCACAGCCACAAAAGTTGTGTTAAACAACTGGGAAGGATGGGGCAAAGCAAAGCATGGTGAGTGTTGGGCAACAGCATGTTCATCCAAAAAGCAAATTTAACTCGGAGGGAAAGACTCTTCAAAGCAGACCTAATGAGTCCAGTGTGGGAACAGTCTATCTTACCTACAAAGAGGCCGCATCTACACAAGTCATTTAGTACTTGCATAACCAAGTACTAAATGGCTGTGCAGTACCTGGTGTTACTGCGCAGTAGCATCCCTGTATGGTTGCCTGGTGATGCTTGCTGAGCAGTAGCTCATTACTTCTGCTCAGTAGCGTCACATTATGGTTTGTGCCCCACAATGCTACTGTACAGTACTAATAAGCTACTGCACAGTAAGTGCCTCGTGTAGACACAGGCAGAATGTTTCAAATGTATTTTGGAGGTTACTTGAAATAATTGCTTATTGGCAAAGCAGCATCCAATAGTCAAAATTTTCCTGCTTCGTCAACACCATTCTCTTCCTACATATGGAAAAAATTGAGCGGGCTTGAATGCTGACACTGGGCCAAAAAATTGCAAATTGGGATTTTTCTACTTTTGCCTCTTCCTAGTGTTACTCACCAGCAATGGTTATTTCAGGAAAATCGTTCTTTTGGATGGCATGCATTTGTGCAGTGGCGGCTGAGTTACCTTTTATTAAAATGTGTGAAAAACTGTGGGATTCAGACTAAAGCTGTTATACTCCCTGATTATTTAATCCAAACAAACCCACCTGCATGATTCTGAATGTGAGTGAAGGAAAATTCAGAAGAGAAGAAGCATTTTGCCTATGGGCCATTTTTGAAGAAGGCAGTTAGCCTAAACATTTGTCCACATTTTAGTTTCATTTTTATGACTCCCAGTGCTGCCTCCCTCCAGACTCCTGGTATCAGCCCATGTGGAATTTCTGAAACCCTCACAAAGGTCAGGTGAGGGACACTCATTCGACATGTAAACTTTGTGAACATTATCTAGACATATGGCACAGTCTGTATGAATGTTCTTTCAGTAAAGTGATCTTTAGAAAAGAGACTGCTTTGGGACTAAGAGATCAGGCTGGGTCTGTAAGTGTGACCTTTTGGGAGGTGAGTTGAGACACAATGCACATTGTACTTCTGTAATGTGGGCTGTGGAGCATTTGAATTAATCCCTTTGTCATGTTGGGACTCCTGCTGGTAAAGTACTGGACTGAAATACCTCAGATACATTTGCCAAGCACATAACCAGCATGCTACTTTGTGGAGCTGTCATAAACTAGCAGTCTGGAGACCTGAAGAGGAAAGTGTGAATCCCTCTTTCTCAGCAGACGGAGGAACAGACTAGAGGGAAAGGCAGTTTTACATCTTGGAGCAGAAGAGAGTAAATATTTCCAGGGAAATTCCATTACACACAGTGGGCCAGATTCTCATTAAGTGTAAATCAGTAACATCAGTGGATCTATATGTATTATGTTATAAAGACCTGGCCCAGCATTTCCAGCCACCCCACATCTGCCTGGTGGTACCCTAAACTAGAGAAATGCATCTGGAGTAACTCATTTTGGAACCAGTTGATTTAGTCTGGTATAGAAGTAACATAGATGCAAGAGGAATTGGACTTGGTGTGCGCAGATGCAGAAGGGCTATGCTGCAAGATCAGCAAAGAGACTGTCTGTATGTTTAGGAGCCAGTAAAAAGCCTAGAGCTTGTAATCAACCCTGTAATTACATAGGAGCTGCTCATGGAATGAGATGGCTCTATCAATCTGTGAACATGGCTTTCCATCTGATATTCGGAAACTATAGAACCAGGCCAAACTCTGGCTCTGCCTCATCTCATTCTGCTTACAAGGCGCCACCATGCATACATAGCCTGTTCCGGCTGGAAAGGCTAAGATTTAGCCTGGTTCGCTGAGCTGTTGAAATATCAATGAGTCTTTACTAGCAATTGCTGTCTCAGTGACTCTTTATTGATCATTTAATTTTCATCTCCAAACATGCAGGCATAAATAATTTTCATCCCTTTAAACCTCTTCAGTTTCCCCCACCTCCCTAACATGTAAATAGCTGGACATGAAGATTAACACAAAAGTAAATGGATGTTTCCCTCTCCAGCACCCTATGGCCTGGGGACAGTTATTAATAGCTGAAATAAAAGACGTGTTTCATAACTGTCCTGTTTGCTCCTGCTTCTCTGCCAGCCCCTTCCCCTGGTCCCTTGAGAAAAAGTGTGAGCTCATCATTTTCCAATGCAAATTCAGAGCTTGGTCTGATACTTGGCTGCTTCTCCTATCATGGATGGAATATTCATTCTTTCACCAGCCGAATACTTTCACGTTTGCTAGTTGTGCTTGTGTAGTACTTAAGAAACAGGACCATGAAAAGCGGTTCTGACACTTTCTGTATGTCCTTGAAATATATCTATCTTCTGAATCTCTCTGTATGGCTATACCTAGTTCCCCTCACTAATTTTTTATGAGTCTCCTTCCTGTCCCCAGACAACCACTATCTTAAAAATTTCCCCTGCACTAGTGGATCTGTGGTGCTCTTTATTTGGAAGCAAAGTGGAAAGAACTACAAAGGTGAAACAAAAGAGGGGAGGAAGTGGGAAGACTCCAAACTCATGTCTTTTGAGGTCCCACCCTCCAAGTGGCTGGCAGCCTACAATGAATAAAATTAAATTCTCCTTTAGATACAAGAGTGGGGGCTATTATCTTTTGAACCTGTTTTCCTTCACTTCTGCTTCTCTTGGGTACTGTTAGGGAAGCTGACCAGAGTGGCTAGAGCTAAGGGCCCTGGCATATCAGCAAATGCCAGGCAGAGGGCACAAACCAGAGCCCAGTAATCTGAGATTCCAATGCCATGGGTGAGACCAAGAGGCAAATTCAAAAAACTGAGCCAAAGTCAGGTACCAAAGGTCTATACCAGCGTCTATAAAGCAAATGGATCAGGAACCAGAGGCTGAAAGCCAGATCCCAATCTGAAATCAGAACCCAGGGAAAGGAGGTTGGAACTAAGAGTTCCTCTGACAATTGAAGGAAGCCATTAATGAGTGCCAGATTAACCCTTTCCTGACTCTTAAAGATGCTTTCCATAACATGCAGTCCTGACAATGGGGAACACTGGAGAATCCTCCAAGCTATGCTGGGATGAGGAGGATTCAGTAAATACCATCATAAAACAACAACCTTGAAGGCTACCTTGACCTTTCTTCATCTGAGCTATAACAAAGATGACATCTGGGTCAGTGACTGCAAATTGACATTCATTTTGTTGTTCTCACCAACTATCACCATTTTCTTACCACCTTGGGAGGTTGCTTTCTGAAGCAGAACCTTCTGTCATGCAACTGTCAGACAGTTAGTTATGGCCTGTGCTATGCAGGATGTCAGACCACATGAATCTGTGAAACTGCCTCTAGAACGGTCAACCTGACTATGCAGATCAGAGTCTCCTAGGTACTTTTGAGGCCAAATCATCAGAACCAATGTGACCAAATGTCTGATAAAGTTTTCAACTTTCTAACACTTCTCAGCTAAAGGGAAAGACTGTATGTTGGGACAGGTGTATGATGTGAAATATTTTCATTTTTTTAAAGAAAAAAATGGATACCAGCCTAGCAGTCCTCGAGACTAAAGTAATCTATAGGTCTGCATAACAAGGGCAGAAGCTGTCAGCTTCCTTACTAATGGGTCCCGCATCTTTTATTTACCTGCTTCATGGGGTGAGGGACTAGTTACTCCCCATGCCCATCCTTTGCTAGGACTGCCAGCAAGGGCAGCACTCAACATGCTGGCCATGTGGTGGGGATGCAGGGTAATGAACACCTGAACCAAGACCACAATATTGGAAAAGCACTTTGGAAATGGAAGAGAGGGTGAGGAAAGCCAAAGAGTATCACTGCCATATTGTGGTGTGGTGGTTCTCTTGGGTGAAGAGAGGGAGCTATTAGCTGTTAGTGGGGACCAAGGCTCTGTGGAGAATGGGAGTGGAAGTGAGCCATGTGAGCAGAGTGATAAGAGAAACACGGCATGAATAAAAATGAATGTAATAACTGTATTGGGTGATGATGCCTCTGAGGCCCTTGAGTTCTATTTTATCCTGTATCTCAGCTCTTATTACAGAAGAAAGTACTGTGATGCAGTGAGTTACAGCTGCCTGAGCCTACACCAGCCTAGCCCTGGAATCAATCAGAACAGCCTAGCTGCTGTAAATGATGTGTGCTACCATAGAGGAACAGAGCTTTGCTGTGCCCTGCCATCCCTCCGGCCTGGCTTTGCCCTTGGCATGCCCCCTTCCTGGCACTTTACTTTGCTTGAGGAATGAGAGGGGCATCTGACTTCCTTTGGATGTATGCCAGCAGAAAATTCCTCTCTGTAAGGGGAGTAATGGATGTATTTCTCCTCTGATGTAACAGTTGTTTAGCCACATTTGGTGGCCAGCCATGCTGTTCACAGTGGCTATCAACAAGATAATGGTCAGTATGATCTTCTCCACAAATCCAGGCCCCAGTCACCTGTGCTAAAGGCAAAACTCCATGGTTTCAGTAATATTGAATCTCTTGTGTCAGTGTAATCATGCGGAGAGACACCCCACTGATCAAATGGAAAAAAGGGGGTTAACTCTCTTTTGTTTTCTCTAAAGAGAGGAGACCACAAGTGCACACCCTCAAGAGTGCAGGGATTTTTCAGGAGTAATTCTGGGTCCCAACTGTAATGACTGATGTTCTCCCAGGGCACTGTAGGAGGGCTCTGAAGACATAAGGTTTTTTTGGTTTTGTTTTGTTTTATACTAGGAGTGAGCCCTTCTCTGTAAGGAGGGGAAGTAGCAGTCTCTTCCATAAAACACTTAATATTAATTAGTCATCCTTTTGTTTATGGTTGTGGAGGATCTTGGGCAAAGGGATGCCCTTTCCCAAATTTTCAGATGCTGATTCTCTTCTGGCACCAGTTGTTTAATATTACTTTTCTACTGACTACAGCAGTGACTCCAGTGGCAAACAATCTTAGAACATGAGCCTGAGTTTACATCTCTGGCTATAGTACAATGTGGTTAGAATTGAGGAGTTTATGGAAGAGTGGAGTATTTCCCATTACAGCCTATCTGCCCTTGTCTGACAGCAATAGTCACTAGACAAAGACAGTCACACCTCTTCTACAGGGAACATGCTCCACCAGTGGCCACTTCCTATTGCCTGAAATGAATCAAGTGCTTCAAAGTTAAACAAGTGCTGTTCTGAACTGCATCTCCTGACTATTAAATTTAGTGACCACAGAAGGACAGTTTCATGGGCTTTAAACACAAAAGGGATCATCAGATCATCTTGTCTGACCTCCTGTATATATCAAGCGTTACATTTCACCCAGGTACCCCTGGATTGAACCTAATACCTTGAGTCAGACCAAAGCATTTCAGTCTTTAGGGGTGCCTATACATGAGTGCGGAGGCTGCTCTGAAGTGCTGTAATTGCAGTGCATTGGAACAGACTCGATTACTTGATTAATTGATTATTCATTAATCAGTTAATTAATTACTCAATCGCGTAATCACCATGCTCCAGCCAGCCTCTGCATCTCATGTATCAGTGTCCCCACACTTCAAAATGGTGGGGGCACTTTTTCTAAAGCTCGCCAAACAGGCTTTAGATAGAGTGCCCCCACTGCCATTTTGAAGTGTGGGGACACTGATACATGAGATGCTCCAGGCGCTTTAAATAGAGCAGCCCTCAAAGCCTCTCTAATTAAAGCGCTCACTCCCAGAGCATGTGTATAGATGCCCTAGAAGACTAAACTATTGTGCGCCATGGGCAGACAACAGAAAAGACCAAGAAGCTGCCAATTCCTAAGACACCTGTAATAGTGGGGAATTGATTAGGTGGAATATGCCCAGATAATCCCACCAGGAGAAACATGTTTCTTCTTGCTTCACCATTCTTGAGAGTTTCTTTTTACCACAAATGCTCTCTTTCAATTATCTATTAAACACTTGGCACAGGCCTTATTTCAGGAAAGCCCTATGCCCTATTCAGGACAGCATTTAAACCTTTACTGAAGTTCCATAAAACTACGGGGACTTACGTATGTGCTTAAATTCCATCCTAAACTGAGGCCATAATCTCTCCCTTGTTGCATGGTGATGAGCAGTCCTTGCGAGATGCTGAGAGTGCTCACCTCTCATTGCATTAGGACTTAAAAGTGCTTTGCATCTCACTTGAAGTCAGTGCTTTGCAGTACCTGCTCTTTTTGTAATGGTTGTATTGTCTTAAAAATACTAAATAATGTACCAGTAATTAATTTTTCCAGGATTTGTGTTCCTTGAGATAATTCATGTCTCTGAATAGGTATCCAGTACCCTAAATATTAAATCCTGACAAATAAGGATTTTCCATCTTTGTGCCAAAGTTTCCAATCCATGAAGGTAGCTGAACAAAAGTGGGCAGAGTAATTTTCTAAAGCAGCAAGGAGATGTTAAGCTAATTACCAAGAAAGTTGCAATTTTAATTCTTTTTAGCTCTTTCTACGCTAGCTTTCTTTTTTTAAATACTATTCTTGATTCGAAACTTTAATTCTGGGCGTACATTTGGTGCCCAGATGGTGCAGGCACACGCAGAAGCCCATCACGCTGTCAGGGCAGGCGGATACATATGTAAATATTTTGCCTTTTTCTCTATAATATTTGGCTTTGTCTAATCTAATTGCTGTCAAAGGCAGAATGCTAAGAACACTTAAGAAAAGCAAACAATGAGGACCTCCAATGTTTGTGCTGCACTAACTTTGGAAGATGCTAACAGTCTGGGTTGTAACTAATAATTTTGTTGCATAATGCTGTACTCACACTGTGAATTCATAGTGTGTTGTTTCACTTTGTGCCAAGTAATGTTTTATGACCTAAGGCAGCTTAAAACCTACATTTCTAGAGAAATGAAAGCACGTTTAACCCTTTGGAACTGGGAGGTAGGCCTCTTGACATCACCTGCCAACTTTTTCATTTGTTTTATGTATATGTAGTTTATAGCTGTATTTATTATATTTAATGTATCATTTTATGTATTTTAATACATAAACACATCCATCATCTGCTATGTATCAAAGAAATAAGAGCTAGCTCCCTGTAGAAGACAGCGCATGACCAGTCAAACTGAAAATAATCTGCTTATTTCTTAAACACCAGATCAAAAGCCCATCAACATAAATATAAACTTGACTACAGTGGGCTGTGACTTAGACCCTTATTGCTTAGCAAGATGCTCTGAAGAAATAATGTTAGGGAGGGTGCTGGAGAAAGAGCTATAGGAAACCCTTCTGGCTTTGCAACCATCCTGACATCCCTGAACCAGCATAAGCCATCATTTATGGGAAGCAACCATGCTCCTATGGGCATTCCTTTCATTGAGGGATATCTTAGGAAATTGAAATACAGAGTGAAAATTATTGTGGGGAGAGGGGAATGACTGAAGACGAGTATATAATGTCACCATTAAAACAAACAAAGTGGTATCATAGACCTCTATCTTCTGTAGCCAATATGGGAAATTTCAGACACAAAATAAAGGGAGTACTATACTAGTTCTTCCATCCATGTTTACATCTGAAGTTTGTCCTTTTTGGTTGGCATGCATTGCTGTGTCAGTTTCTATTTTGTCCTATTCTGGTTCTACCATTCCCATAACAATGGTGTTTGTGTCCCTTCCAGAGGGGAGCTAAGTGATATGGCAAGTATCTGTCACAGGTGGTTCTCTCTTTTTTCCCTTTCTCTCTTCAGGGGAGAAAATCATGTGAAGATTGTTTTTCATAAAAGTTCTTATTTTACATAGGCTGCACTACATTTTTTCTTAATGAAGGAAAGATAAAAAATGTGCTTTGTATAATGCTAAAGGGGATAGCTGTAAAGGGGCCAAAGACAGACCTAGCAACCCTATTGGATTCAGTGGAGTGATGTGAGGAATACATTTGTATCTAAGTGTTTGTTATCTGGCAGCAGACCTCAGTTTGGAACATGGATAGGAGGTCATGTTGCTTTTGGGTAACAATATTTAATTGCTTTTCCTTTTTGCCTTTTCCAGGAGCAATTGATCAGTGCACATATATCAAGTACCACTACTCCTCAGCGACAATTCCCAAGAACCTCACCTACAACATCACCAAGACGATCCGCCAGGACGAGTGGCACGCCCTTCGTAAGTGTTTCAAGCTGCCTTCTTCCTTTCTCCTTGTGCTCAGACGAAAGGGGGTGGCAAGCAGTAAACATGAACTGGGTTTTTACAGACTACCGTGACAGAGGCCTTTGCTCATGTGCAGGTAGATCGATTTGCTGCACATATCCCTGGCTCTGTATATTTCTATCACTGACTAGAAATTCTGCATCAGCATGAAAATGTGTGTGGGGGGAGGTTAAACATTCATACACAGAGATTAATATTGAATTAAATCTGACAACGAATAACAAAATCAATGCTGTAATTTCTAATTCAATAAAATCTTCTGCATTTGAATATTTCTCCATGCATTTCATGCTGTTGCAGCATTTCAGGCTTCCAGCAGAATTTAGGAGATGTCCATAGCAGAAAGTTCTGGGTTTTGCAACTCCTGGGCGGCAATGACACCTCTCTCCTCTGAGAGTAGTAAGAGGAATGCTGCTCCTTACAGACTCAGGGATGGATTTTGGCTTCTGCTGATAATTGTGGCCACTGGCCACCAACTTGTAGCAGTTGCCAAAGCAATAAAAAATGACAGGGATGGAGTTGTCTTGACATGCACAGCTGGCCTTAGAGATTTTCTTCCTTATGGCCTTGGCGGTGGATAAGCATTTTCTCTGACAAAATGAAAGTGTTAGGATTTTAAATGAGAGGGAAGATGGCACAAGACAGGGTTTTGGGAAGGACTGACCTACCCCTAGAGGAGATTGGATGCCCTTCACTCCTCTGCCTCTGTGAAAGCAGCAAGCAGCTGTTTGAAATTAACAGGGAGCAGAAGTGATGGATGATGACTTTGAGGTGAGATTCTGAAAGGGACTGAGTCCCCACAACTCATGTTGGAATCAACTGATGAGAAACAAGTGAGGCCCCTGGCAGTCTTACAAATGGAAGCCCCTTCCACAGTGGCACAGATGTCGCTGTTATTTTTTAATGCTCTTCATAGCCTTAGGGAGGGCACAGCTCAGTGAAACAGTTTGTTTCTCATGTTCCTAAGGCCAGACCTCGTCTGAGATTTTGGTCAGTGATGCTTCAGGGTCCAGACAGTCAAGTCTGGACAAATATTAAGGAAATTTTTGAGGGCCTTACTGAATTTCTCCTCCTCTTTAAAAGCTGCTAACAGTATTATCGAATATGTATATTGGTGGGAATGTGTGCTTCTGAATTAATTTATTAAATTCAATTTGCTAAGTGAAAGCAAGTATGTACCCATTCTGCTCCAGATAAAGCAGTAAGAGTCAGTCCTGCAAAGTACTGAGTTGCTCTCAGTGCCCCTTAAATCGAGGATGCTCAGCACTTCATTCTGAACAGGTTACTGACTTTTACCTTTAAAAGGTGCAGTGTCTTTGTTACTCTAACTTTGTTCCTCTGTAAAAAAAACAGTTGTAAAACTGGGTTTCAGGTGATCATAAGAAAAATGTGTTGGGCTGTGTGTTTTGTACTTTGGAGGTTCCCTTCCCCTCTCTTCTGAGCAATAATGACTGTTTAATGTCATCACTCCCTGTGCATCTTACTAATTAATGAAGGAATTCCTGTCTGGTTTTTTTTTCTTTACAGAACATGTATCTTTAAATAAGCAGTGTTTTGCATTATTGGGTGTTGCAAAGGCATACATGGATTTTATTTCGATTTAAGCGTAATTGCTGCCATGTTCAGCCTTGTTGGTCCCTTGGCATGTTTCTCCCCTCCTCCTCCTAGTGCTGAGCTCTGTGGGGGAAATGCAAAGTGTCAGCAGCTGATTGCAATCTTTAGCAGCATGTTCTGCAGTCTCTGAAGTGGCAGTCTAGATACAGTGTGCTCATACATTTACATATCCGATTTGGTCCGCGGCACTTTCGGGGCAAAGCTGTTGTTTATTTCCTCACTGTGGAAGGTGCACTGAGTATGTGGGTGTGCACACATATTTCTGACCTAAATTTTCCTGCTTCTTCATGAGTCAGATGAGTGTAGGTAGGTCGTTGTATAAGACAGAGATGTGATTCTGTCCATCTTTGCAAAGGCAAGTTTGGAGAGAAACACCCAGACAATGCTGTGTTTTCCGTATGTCAGCTGGCCTTGTGCTGTGTCTTTAGATTGCAAAGTATTGGATTTGTGGGGTTTAGCCACTGTAGTCTGACATGTGTGCTTAAAAATGAACTCATGCCACACTTATATTTACTATTTTAAGTTAGATGTGCTTTTGTGTGCCATCTTTTAGTTTTAAAAGATGGTAGTGGATAAGGCTAGCTTCATTAGCAATCTTCTGTCTGTTCTAGATGGTCTTAATTTCAGAGGACTTCATGGTAAGGTTTCATGCACAGACCTTCCTACCCATCCCTCTCACCCATGGACAGTGGGTTGTACACCTTGTTTCATCCACATCACCACCTCCAGTTGTGGGCCGGGCTATAGTTATTCCAGCTGCTGAAGATATTTCTGGACATTTTTCATTTTAATAGATCCACTTCTCTCAACCCAGCTGGACTCACTCAAGAAATAGCATGTATTTGTATGCCAGTTGTAGCTGTGCACATCCAGAACAAAGGAATCCAAGGTAGGGTTTTTGTATTTGGGGTGGGGGGGTTAGTAGCTACAGCCAGCAGAAACCAAATTATATTTTGTGGTGAACAAAACAAGTATGCCATTGCTTCTCTGTCCATGGCTTCAGTCCAGTTCAGGACAGTTGAGGCCAGAAGTGGTTGTAATCAGATGACTATGGAGAAATGAACTGTTGATGCTGATCTGGTTTCGTGTCTTTGATACTATCACAACGATTAATACTGAGTAGAAAAGCCTACAGAAGATGAGACTTGAAGGTGTAACTCCCCTCCTATTTTCAGTGCTGATCCTTCCCAGCAAGAGTGAAGGGAGAGTGCCAGTGCTGCATGGAGAGAGATTTGAGCTATTTCTCTCTTTGGGCTACCCATTCTATGGCTACACGGGGTGGAGGGGGGAACTGGGAAAGGGTATATAGTTCAGTAGCACCTCACCCCGTTCCTGTTCACCACTACCCCTTCTCCAAAACGGAGGTGACCCCTAGCTGAAGTTGCTGCTTCCCCTTGTCACCTCTGTGTCTCTGTAGCAATGGTTTCCCTTTCCCCACACATAGGAAGCAGATTGCTTAGCTGGAGCTAGGAAGGAAACTAGGAGGTAAGTCTGTTGCCTTTGCTACAGTTCTGCTTGGCTTCCTAACAGGCTGTTAAGTGGGGAAGTGAGAGACAGCAAGACCCCTACTGATGTCCCATGGCTTGTTCTTTCTCAGACCAACAGTCAAAATTGCTGCTCCGCTAAGCTACTTCTCAAGTGTGGGAGTGGGTGGAAGAATGATCACTAACGTGAGGCAGGAGACCTTAGTGACACCAGTCAGCACAGCAGAGCTGTCCTCTAGCTGTCCTTTCAGCAATGCACCAGAAGAATCCAGGGGAGAGGCTGGGCCCAGAGGAATGGCTGGAATGGACTTTAGCAGTTTTGATTTTAGCTTTTTCTCATTCTGTTTGACATTTTCAAGATGGAACCTTTGCTCCAAATTGATTGCCTGTGGCAGCAAGAGCTGGGGAAATAGGACTTTACTTCTTTACAGTCAGTTCCTCTCAATAGTCTCTGGTTTAAATAGGGATGGAGGGAAGGGTGACTGTAGGTATGCCAGTTCTCTCTCATCAAGCAATAAATATTCATATAATTAGACAAAACTAATATCTGTATGAGTTGGGAGAGGAAGGGAAGAGGGAAGGAAAAGAACATTGTGTCCAACAAATTTAGCATGCACAGCTGTCTCTTTCTGGGAAATGCAAATATGCTGATAAGGCCAAGATATTGTAAGTGCATTTCCTAAATATTACGCTATGGCCAAAGCAGTGTCTACTGCATGGTTGTCCAGTCTGTACCATGGGTGCCAGAAGTGGCGTGGGCAGCCTCTCTGTGTGGCACATGGCAGATCAGGGAGGGGACAGGCAGCAGTGGCAGAGAGGGCAGGAAGCAAATAGCAAAACAGGGCAGGGAGCACGGGGAAGGAAGCAGAAAGCAGAGCAGCAGATCAGGCAGGGGAAGGGGATTGGAGTGGCACTTGGGTGGGTGCAGGGTGAATTTCTGGCATGCCCCCCTGTTGCTCTACTGCATAGTAAGTCAGTCTTGAATTTTTGTGTCAGAAGATTCTAAGGATCTTCGGCAATTTCATCTAAATTTTTAAAAATGAGGTTTTTATTGAATTAAGTCTGAAAATAGATAATCCAATCAAGGCAGTAAGTCCTGTGCTATTTGCTTGGATATCAGAGTCAATGCATTTTTATGCTGTTCCCCAGTTTTCTTTTTGATGTGCTCCATCTAGCTGCACTAGGAAAACTTTCTAGTGCAGGGGTGTCAAATCCATCTGGCCTCAAGGACTGGATGAGTGGTGTGGTCCATGGGCCAGATAAATGACATGAGGCTGGATCCAGCCTGTGAGGGAAGGGAGATGATCCAGCTTCATGCCATTTATCTGGCCCATGGACCAGCTCCGCACCACTTATCCAGCCCATGAAGCCAGATGAATTTGACACCCCTGCTCTAGAAAGTTTTGCCAGTGCAGCTAGATGGAGCACATTGAAAAGAAAACTGTGGGGAACAGCATACAAATGCACTGAGGCTGGATCACCCCCCTTCCCTCGCATGCTGGATCCAGCATTTTGGTTGGTCTGGGACTATGCCACATGTGGTGCCCATGTGGAGCCATTCTGGGATGTGTGCCACATGCAGTGGCACTCCAGCTAGTTTGGGACCCACTCCAGCTAGTTTGGGACCCACACTGCATGCAGAGCCTGCCCCAGAGAGGCCAAGGTGGGGGATTGTGTGTGGCCTGGGTCCCGACCAGCTGGAGCAGGTACCACATGTGCATGTCCCAGGCTGACCCCACACAGGCATCATGATCAGTGAGGGTCTTTGGCCGGCCGGAGTGAGCGTTGTGTGCAGTTCACATCCAGGCCCAGTGCTTACGGCTGGTTCAACACCCATATGCAGCATGTGGGTCAACTCTGGGCACAGGGCTATACCAAGCGCTGGTTGATAGGGCTCCTTGGGCCAGATTTGGCCTGTGGGCTGGATTGTTGACACCTATAGCATAGTTTATGTGCAGTTATACTGGCAAAATTGAATGGCAATGAGTATACTTTATTTTGTTTGGATTTGGGGCACAGCAGCTAGTTCTGTGGCTGTGCTTCACAGAAAAAGAAACAAGTGCCAGCTGACTAGAGTGACAGTGAAAGCATCAGAAAGAATGTAGGAAGGCATCCCCACTTTTTTGAAAATGTGATAAACAACAGACAATTTAGGAACTGTTTTGTTCCTTTGCAGTATTTGGATGTTTGTCATTGCTGAAGCCAGGATACTCAATCAGATGGAGAATTAGGATGAGATTGTCACAGGTATTTAGGCACCTAATGATGCAAACAGGTGCCCGCTGGAATTTACAAATATGCTTGCAAATATGACTAAATTCATCTGGTTTACAATAGAAGTTAGGTACCTGCATTAGACTCTTTTTGCTATCCTCTTTAGGGCCTATTTGAATCTTTAGGAGCCTAAATACCTTTGAAAACATGGCCCTCAGTTTGGTCAAGTATGATTATGACTACTCCTGAATGTCCATATGTTAATCCAGTTCCACAAATGAGCCCAGAACAACTGCTTTTGACAAAACATTTCCACCTGAGAGTCCCAAAATCTGTTTGTAAATATTAATTAATTTAGCTTCACATCAACCCTGTGAGTGTGATCACTCCCCGTTTTGCAGATGGAAAAACTGAGATGGACCAGGTTAACTGACTTAGCCAAGGCCATGCAGGGAATTGTCAGAAAAAAAAAGAGAATCCAGATCTTCTGATTCTTAGCCCTGAACTTGAACCACTAGCTGTCACTTGTGCCCAGATCCACTTTGAGGAAAGCAGGTAGCCAAACCATGCAGGAAAGGGAGGAGGGCAGCAGTGGGGAAGAATTGTATCTACACTAGCTGACTACTTATTTTGGTAAGGAAGTACAGGAAAGTCTTCTGCCTTCTGAGAGGGGGAGGGGAAGACAAATAGGGCCTTCAGGAGGCCCCTTCCCTGCAGGAAGGTATTGCTGTCTAACAAGTTTGAAAGGAAACAAAATCCTCCACATGTTCCTGGATAACATCATTTTTACTTCATGGAAATGAAAAACAACCCTCCCACCTGCTCCTGCCCACATGAAGATAGCAGGAGCAATAGACAAAAGCTATGCAATACCCAGCCTGTTTGTAATACAAAACACAGGCCAATGGCCCTTTCCAGGGCTCTCATCGTAGGCACAGAGATCAGAAGTGGATGAAAAATGCTTCCTTCTCTCCAAAGATCCCTAGTCTTCTGTTTCACAGAGCTCCACCGTCTTCCATGTTAGATACATCTCTGTATCTTTAAACCTGACTTTCCTGATATAAGCTAGTTTGTCTTTAGGATTAAACTTGGCTGTAAAGAGAGAGAAATTGTTGCCTCTTCTCCATCAGGCTAGCCGTTGTCACCTAGGCCTTTCCCTTTAACAGTGATGGATGAGCAGCTGTGCGTTGTGTTCTGGAACATGTGGCACATGCTACATCTGGGCACAAAGTGGAATTGCTATGGAAACTGATCTCCCTTCCCTGCGCAGCTTGGGTAGAAATGGTGTCACCGGACTGCCTGAGAGAGAACCAACTCACAAAGAAGTCGCTGCTGATTTCTGGAAAATGTTTAGCTTACTCTGTTTATTTGGAAACAGTTCTGGCACTATGGCATCTCCCTTGCATATTTCTTGCCCCTCCCTGATCATGATTACTGAGGACACTAGAAGTGATTGTAGAGTTTTGATGTGCCCAACTCTGTTGACAGTAGCAAAGGAACCATTATGCTTTGGCATGTTAATTGGAATGACAGCTGCTTCTACACTGGCTGAGTTCTTAATTGTCCTGTATTTGTGGTATCTTCAAAGCAATTGGCATGAAAACAAATTGTGATGTGAAAAGCAGAAGCCTGTGATGTTGGACAGAGGCACAAGCATCAGGGGAAGATGAGGAATGAATACAACAGTGTGATAATGCTAATACTTTTATTAATATAGCATCTTCCATGCTGGGATCTCAAAGTGCTTTACAAACAAGCATGTTTTGAAGTTCACATTGCTGGCATATTATTATTGATAATTATTTTCCCATTTAAGGCTTTGTAATAAACATAATAAAATACTTAAATGCCACTGAAATAATTGGGGAAAAAGGAAGGCTTGTCTGTGATGCTGATGCACAACCCAGCAAGCATCACAAGGGAAAAGACATGAAGCTCCCCTTCCTGCTCCTTGGGAGCTAAACACTTTGACAGGCCTCCCCAGCCCCTGGAGCAAGATGCTGAGGTTGGTAGACAGGTTCTGATCTTCTGCTTGGAAATGCATTAGCAGCACCAGTAGGCCAGTGGGCTGACCCTGCCTGGTATTTTTAAAAGCAATGATAAATATTTCATTGTAGTGTCTGTAGTAAGTGCTGACCCTAGAGAATTTTTGACTTACTTTATTTTTGGGATATAATTGAAAGTAGTGTTCATGGGTAGGTGAAATAGTCAAGCTCCATCTTTCTCTTGTCCTCTCATTTCCTACTTTTCCCACATCCCTTTATTCCCTCTTTCTACTTCCAAAAGAGATCTGTTCTTTTTAAAGTTTTAACTGAATATCCAAATTGAGATATGCCCCAAAGTGTGACATTACCATACCACTTAATGCCAAGCAGCTGACGAGGCAATGGCAATCCAAATGCATTATTTGCTAAAATTGGGAGAGACAAACCAATACAAATATTAGCAGATGCTCACAGACTTTGGAGGTCTGATGTTCTTGATTTCCTAAAACTCATCCCATTTCTAGTGATCAGGGCATAGTGGAAAACTTTCTTCTTATAATCTCCCTCCATGTGAGTTTCTGCTTGCAGGTTTTTTTCTTGGTTTTCTTCTTATTGCCACATATGATATAAAAGTGTATTTTCGCACCCAGGTCTATTCTGAAATACACACAGGATTCCCCTGTCTTTCCTGCTGTTCTTTCTCTCAGGAGCAGTTACGTGGCTGCAATTCCCATCCCAAATGAATAGTGTTTTTGTCTGTGAACTCATTTTCAGGAACAACTAGTCCCTGCTGGTACACTGTTTCTGCAACTCCCTGAGTGCATCTACACATGCACTTTACTGCAGAGTTAACTAATTAGTTCTACAGTAAAGCATCACTGTCTACACATGCACCTATATTAGAGCACAGTAAGCTAATTAACTTTGCTGTAGGATAGTACTGTCTGGGACAAGTACTATCTTATGGCAGAGTCATTTAGTGCACTGAAATGCACATGTAGATGGTGACTGGGCCTGGCTGACTTGGGCAAGAGGGTGTTATAGTGCGGGGACACCTGTCACCTAACCCTGCACTTTAGCATCCTCGTGCCCCAGTCAGCCCCTCTGCAGCGTGTTGACCCCAGGAGCTGAACCTCTGGACTCCCTTGACAGCATGGGACTGCTCCACCATGCCTCAATGTGCTGCGGTCCAGGGTGCACATGTAACTGCTACTCCTGGGAACAGTAAACGCTGACATGAACTGCACTGGATTTTATTGCTATGTGCTAATTGCATGTGTAGATGCACCCCCTGTGTCTCAGGAAATGCAAAATCTTTGAGGAACCATTTAGGATGGTGGGGCTGGTAGGGCCACTTACTAAGATGGCCTGACGCTTCCATCATAAGAACTTGTTTTTAGTTGTTTTATGGTTTGGGGGTTGTTTTTTATGGTATTTTTTTAGCAGTATTTGTAGATACTCTTTCTTTGAGCTTCCTAGTTGACTGGGCTGGTTCGCAGCATTGAAGAGTGAGTCACCTTTTCAGTCTCATTCTTAAAAACAGGTTTAGGGCATTTAGGGAGATCTCTAGCATTTAAGCAGGACTGAAAACAACAATTCTTCATCCCAACCTTATCTGCAATATTCTAGAAAGGAATATTAGAGATTTTTTTTCCTGTTGCAGTGTGAAGATGCTGACAGGTAAGACATTCCTTCACTAATCATTTCAAATAATTCAGTTAGTCAAAATATAGCTTTATTAATATGCATGTGGTGCACTCTTTCTCTCTCTCTTGAGATGGGTGTTCTCCCATGTCTCTTGACTAATCAAGAGTGATGCTTTGTGCATTCTTAGGGTGAGAACATGGCAAAGAACAAACAGGGTGGTCTAATGGGTCTTTTTCATCTCTGACTTCTATAATTTTTTATTTATATACCAAGTTAATGCCTGTTTTGTAATGATTTATAGTTCCTTCTATTTATATACCTATCTGATGCAACTCCACATGCTGTTTGTGAGATGAAATCTGGTCAGTTAAATATTTCAAGGTGATTATGTGCCACACACCACACACATGTTACTAATGAGAAGTAAATACTTTGCTTCAGTGCAAATGGACAGACTTTAAAGTAGAATATGTTGGTGATGAGGCTATAATGATCTACTCTTATACAGAAATACTCTAATCCAAATAGAATGTCTCAGGAATCATCATGAGACAGAAGCCTAGAAACTTTGAATCAGCCAGTGTGACTTTGACCCCAATGAAGGCTTCAAGCTGAAACATGTAGGTGATTTTTAGACTGTGATAGTTATTATGCAGTGAATGCCATTATAATTACTGTTCTTATATTAAGCTAACTTTAATTTTAAATCCATATCAAAGGGCAAATTCACATTGACACCAATGCACTGTTGCATCATTTTGCTACATTGCAGGTGGTTTGTGCAAAATGCAATTTTGCCTACTTTAAGGTTTCTTAACATTGCCAAAACCCAAAACCTGAGTGCAAATGACTTAAGGTTTTTTACCATTGTGTTTTCCATCCTTTTATAATATCCACCGGCCCCCACCCCGGTTGCATTTTCAGTGGTTACCATTGGATCTATGGTAAGGATAATGTTTTCAACTTTAGCAGCACTAAGATTAACCCATTGATGTTTGATGGCTGGACAACAAAAGGAAGTGTTAAACATGAGGTAGTCTTTAGATTCCTACTAATAAATTTTATAAATTAATCATTATGCCACTACTTCTCCAAAAATCTGCCAATAAAAAAACTGTTTTCTTATCACAGCTTCACTGGTTAGTTCCAGTGTGGGGAAAATTGTCTTGTATGTTGTTCTTCACTCTCTGGTTGCTAAGTGTCAATGAATCTCTGGTTGCCTTAAAGCTTGTATGGAGTTCTGTGATCCATTTTCCTTAAATTAGTAAAGCCATGTCTATACTGAAAACTTGCCAGTATAGTAACTTTGGCTAAGGGTTTTTTTTACATGTTTATGCCAGCAAAAGCCCTAGTACAGATGTAGATATACTGAGGGGAGAAAAAGTGCATTTGCCAGGATAGTTTATTTTGTTTGGGGAACTAGTATAAGATATAATAGTAAATGCATTCTCTTTTTTTAACAGTTTAAGATGTATTTTTACTAAGGGGTTTGCTACAAAAGCTCTTCCAGTCTAACTATACCAGCAAATCTATTTCGGTGTAGGCTAGCCTCAGGTCTTGTATTGAACTTGAAATAATAAGGTCTGTAGAAATGCTGGGTCAAACTTTCATGTCAGCCAATGAAATATAATGGTGTTGACACCAGTTTAACCAAAATTGAAATCTGACCCCTTTAAAGTGTTTAAAATAATAGCTATCTAAGTACTGTTGTTTGGTAACCACTGTGAAACTGTTGCAGGTAGCATCACTAGAAAAGCTTCTGCTGTTGCCTCTCAACATGTGTTAGAAAGGTACAGCTTGGGCAAAGGATTTATATTTATTGGGCATGCAGGGAAGGTCTTGCAGGTAGTGAATTCCATCTAGCATTGGAAAGACATAGGATCATGTGAATCTATTTGTCATCTAGTCCATGACACTGTCATTGTAAATTATTTCCTACACTTACATTCTTCAGTACTTTGTCCAGGCAATTTTTCAATGATCAGGTGATGGAATTTCCAATGCTTCCCTGAGAAGACTCTTCCCCAACCTAATAGTGCTCACTCTCCAGAGATCTTTCCTTACATCCAACCTGAATTTTCCTTTCATGCTTTACTTTTAGTTGCATCCCCAGTGATTTCTCTTCTTTTCTTGGCATTTACATGCTTCAAATACTTCTAAACAAGTATCCTACTCCCGTGCTTGTTGTAATTTAGTTTTTGTTCACATCCAAAGGTGACAATCCTTCTGGGCCAGGAGGAACTAGATGGAATTGTTGCAGTGCTCATCACAAGATCCTTGATTACCTGTGTGCATCATAGTTTAGCTATGCAAGTTCTGCCTTGCCCACCTCTAGGAGCTGATGTCACAGCTGGTTTGGGAATTGGGAAGCAGGGACATAAATCAGCTGTAGGTGTCTCCAGTGGGACTTTACAGTTCAGTCACTCAGATCTCATCTGGCCAGCGTAGATATAGTCATTCTTAATGGAGACTGAGCATGCGAGCCCCTGCACATCACTACAGTTCTGACAGCTAATATGAGTCTTTCCATCATTGGTATATAGTGTTGATTGATTCTCTTTGTCATATATATTTATATATATATAATTGCTATCATCTCTATCTCTATCACTCTGTGTCCATCCAGTTTGCCCTCTGCTTTTTAGCTTATCTTTTGATATTTTTTAAAACTTAATTCTCACCTACGGATCCTGAGGAGGGGAAATCAATGGGAGAATATCACTTACTGATATAAGAGGGTCTCCTCTGCCATACACAACTACAACTGTGAATAATTCAGTAAGGTCCCAGTCTTCTTTTTCCTCCTCCAAGGTTGGGCTAATTAAAATTGTAGGAGATGGAGGCAGCTGAGTGATACTATCATTTATCTGATAATATCTATAGCAGTGTATTAGCTCCATGTTAGTTCCATCCCCCTCATCACATATACTCAAGCACTAAAACAGGGTCTTTCCTTTGGGGTCCATTCTGCTGTGCGTTGTGATCACATGTTTGTACTCAGCCATACCTTTCCTATTATCGCTCATGTCAGATTGTGTTGCTATGGAGAAAAGATGTTAGCCACCAAAGCAGCACAATGTATAATCTTTTAGCCAGTGTATAGGAGAGTCAGTAATAGCATATAAAGAATCTGTGGGGAATTGCAGGGCTGGGAAGAAGAAGTAAGAAGCTGAAGCTGCTTTTATATCAGCAGTGAGAGGCAGGCAGGGGGTATACAAATGATGTGAAATCAACGTGTAGGTTCAAAATGTAATGATGTAGTTTTCAGAATAAAAAAAAAATCAGCTGTCTAAGGTTTTGCAAATTTGATTTTTAGACACCAAGGAAGTGAAAGTAGACATATTCCAGTATTCCGCAATATCCTTGTTTTCGTAAAAGTAATTAGTATTAGTACTGTAGTTAATTTGTATAATTGAGATGTAAAAAACCTTTCCATCCTCAGATCTTAAAGCACTTCATAAATATTCCTCCACCAAACACCCCTATGAGGCAAATAGGTAGGTAGGGGACTTATTAATATGGCATAGGTATTACTGCACCTATTTTACAGAAACAAAGAGACAGCGATGGTAAGTGGTATGCCTACATCCAGGAAAAGCCAGAAATGGAACTAAGATCTTTCGAGCTGTGAACATCATGCAGTGCTTTCTCTTTGTGTCATACATGCTACACCATATGTTTCCTAAAAAGGACCATTGTATAATCTTTTATTAGGAATATCAGGTTCATAAAGATATTTAAAAGAAAACCAGTCATTTGTAAATGAATGATTACTGCCTACAGAATTGTACTGACTACATATATTATTGATTTTTTTTCTCCTTGATGTAATGGCCAAGGTTTTCACAAGTGAGTAGTGATTTAAGGTGCTTAAAACAGTGGGTGCCTGGAACCTTCTGAAAAACAGGTCCATGAAAGTGTCTTCTTTGAGTGTCCAGAATCAATAATCAACCATTAAAATCTACTACTCATAATTACGCAAAAATGGGTCTGTCTTGAAACAGGTGTGGAAAACTATGGGGAAAAAAAACTTTTGGAATAATTTATACTACTTTGCACCAGAATTTTGGTCCTTTTGGCATGAAAGGGATGTAAAGCTTTCCTAACTGGGCAGCTGTCTGACCTAGGCTATTTAATAAAGTCATTGCAGTCAGATCAGCATCCACTGCTAGATATCATAGGAGGCATAACAGGGACATGAACAGCTGGGTGGATGAAAGAAGTGCTATTGTACTCCTGGCTAGGTAGCAAACTCTTTGGGGCAGCTAACAGCTAATGCATGCTACAGTTCTCTTTAACTGACTTTATCTTATGCCTGGGCCAAAACTGGCCTCTGGCTGACTCCAGGAGCAAGGGTGTCTCTTCTACTAAGCACAGCATATCTGGATTTGTATGTATTTGCTTTATTTCTCCTCCTATGTTCTTTGTTCCTGAGGACTTTTGAATGACAGCAGCAGCTTTGTTTCCTAAATATTCAAACTCCCATCATTTATACCCCATCTGGAGTCCCAATCCCCTGCTTGTGACATCACTATTTGATGACATGGAAATGGCTATGATGTTATCCCATTTAGGGGATTGTGATTTCAGGGAAGAACAGGCAAGTTTTCAAGTAGCAGGAGCTAGTGCATTTTTACAAAACAAAATTGTCATCTAAAAGTCTTTCCTAATGAAGAACCAGAGATGAGAAGTACAGAAGATATTTGACATGGCAGGGGGACGGTTTCTCAGTTGAATGCCTCCTGGAAAACTCTGGAAGTGTCAGAGGCTCTGGAAGGAGCTGAATTGACAGCTCTGCTAATTGAAGCTCTTTGTTGACAGACCAGGTTTAGCACAGGCAATGGCAGTGCAAGCATCCCCATGATGCAGAGGTGGATTAGATCATCCAGTCCATCTCCTCTCCTTTCATTTGTCTGATACTGTGATTAACAGTCTTCCCTTAGCCATCTGACAGCTGCATGAGAAAACATCCCCAGAGGCAAGGAGAGGACAGATTTTCAGCAAGAGCACATTCTCCAATCTACTGGGTAAGGGGCTGAAAGGTCCCAAAGTGCTCACGTAGAGGTCTCTGTTTTAATCACTGTTTTGGGGAAACAGTCCATCAGAAAAGGGTGCAAGGAAAAAGTGACTACATGTCATCAGTTTATTTGCTTCAGGGTGACCTCTTGGCTGGCAACTCTTTTCTTTTTAGAGCAGCCAGGTTGTTTCATGTTATGTACCTCAGTGTTGTGTCAAACAATGGGAAAAATTAATATCTATAGGCCAAAGAGGTCAGCATTTTCACTGTGGCTTGGAAGAAAGAAGATCAGAAGCTGGCATACTAGAAAGGGTGCATGAAAATGGGAGAATAGGTCATATACCAGCAATAAGACACACACCCTCCAGCTTTCTGATGTTGATAAATGAGAAAGACAAAACTCTTGCCTTGAGCAGTTTCCTGGTGGTACTTCCAGCAAAAACAGGGGTATTGCTACTCTGTAACCCCTTCATTCCTTAACACTGACAGACATGAACAGAAAAAATGTGCTTCCAGATACATAAGTCTGGGACCTACTGGTGTAGTGGCAATGCACTGACAGCGAAAGTACCTTGTGTTGCTACCATGTTATCCTTCTGAGGAGGCATGGACTAGTGTTGACGAACTCTGGGAGGATAAGTGCAATGGGAGCTTTCAAAAAAAGATTCAGTGCTGAGGACCAAATAGGCACTGGGGAGAAGTTCAGATGATAATAGAGAATCCCAGGGGAAGCTGCCTACAGGAGTACAAATAAGAAGCCAAGATGCCCTTCTGTGAGTAAGAAGAGTCTTTCTGCTGTTCCAGTTGTTCACTGACACAGACACTGCAGACTCACCTTGACACCAAACACATCCCTTGGCATCAAGGAACTTCTGTCATTTTTCCTTTTGTACTGCTGCTTGATAGGGGATGAGACTGGCATGCATTTGGCATCACTCACCCATTACTTTTCTTTAATTTACTTTTCAGGCTGTGTGTGTCAGCCTCTTGGCATAACCCAGATAAGCGACAGGAAAGGTTGAGCAAACAAAGCAGGCCTTTCTCTGGATCGATAGAGATCAATCTGTTCATTTTGCCTGAACAACAAAACATAACAGCAGTGAAAGTACATTTGATGCCGTCAGCTAGTGGACAGTTCCCCAAACTAGGGTACCAGGTGACACATGGCATCTTGGAGAACTGTTGCTGGAAGCCCATTCCCAAGAGCCTTGGGAAGCTACCAGTACAGTGCCATACATGGAGTACTCTTTTTTTCACTAGCACACAGAACATACTCATACCCAGTTGTGTTTCTGTTGTGCTGAGTTCTCAGAATATTATACCAAGGCATAGTTTCATTATTTTGTTATTAACTTATGGACTGCAACATCTCTTTGGTAATACCATACAGGGACATGAGGGTGCTGGTATACTTGTGCCTTGATAGACCAATGCATCTGTTTCAAAGTTGTTTGGGCTGGGAAAGGAGACGGGAATGCACTTTTGTCCTGATCAACATCCGGTACACTAATTTGTACCAAGGCACAAAACAGCTGTTGCCATTTGCCAATAATATATCACATCTAGTGCACTGATTGATACTGGAGCATGGGGATGCTGGCTAGTACACTTACGTGCCATCACACAATGTGATCAATTCAATAGGAGATAGGGTGCTATACTAATGAACCTCACATTCAGTGTACTGTTTCATGGCAAGATGTCCATACCATTTATGGACAAAAAGGACATGGTTATAGTTCCTGTGCATATTACCAGTAATCATGTACAAGCAAAGGGAGATTTGTGTACCCAGGATCACACGAATGAGTGTACCAATATGTTACTTATAACCAGATGGAACTATAAAACTGCTTCCAAACACTGTATTTGCAAGCAAGTAGTTATACTGGTGGTTCATTAATCACTTAGAGCATTGAGCTATAAAAATGTACAATACTATATATATTAGGGACATGATAGTCTCCTAGCTGTAGTCTATACTGCTCACATACAGTAATGCCTCAGAAGAAACATGAAAGGGGCACCCAGGAGCTTGCAACCAAAGTGGGATATTACTGCTAGAAAGTGTCATGACTACCATTAGTTCTTTTACTTTACAAAGGAATGAAAAGTGATTTTCTATTGTCTTGAAGTTAGTTGTTTTGTTTCTTCTGCTGCTACCTCAGTAAAACCAAATGAGGCATGGTTGGGTGAGAACATCTTGGGGGTTTCTAAAGCGAATAAATTGACACTAGCGCTCCCATGATGAAATGAGCTTTCTTTTCATTTAAGAAATGTGAAACAATTAATGTAGTGCTTCGTGACAGCAAAGGACAGATAGCACTGAGCAGAAATAACAAAGTGCAGGCAAATATTGGGCAAGCTTCTCAGATATAGCCATGCCAGTGCGTTTAATCACAATGTACAAACAGTTGTGCTAGCCATAGTCCCCTGGAACAAGCTAGGAGTGCTAAAACTTGTACTGACCAGTAATTTTTGTTATTATTTGGATTTACATCACACTCCATCCAGAAACACTCAGAATGGCTTATAATAAATGACAACAACAGCAAACACCCCAAATGACACCCCAAAACTAGAAAACATCACACCGTCCACACCCACTTCCCTGCCTGTCACCCTGACGAGCAAACACTCTGACAAATCTCAGCCCCCACAGGAGGCTCTTACATAAATTGGGGCTCACTGGTAAGACCAATGGACTCTTGTCATTAGTTAACTAAGACTTTGGAGGAGGTAGCCTAGAATCAGCAGTTCTAGATTTATGCAACTCAGGATTTTCTTAGCTGCCTGGCTAGTGATGCAGAGGGCTTTATTGTCACTATGCATTTGGTATCGGGTTGTTCGAAGTGAAAGGCTCAAATGCTATAACCCATCGTGTCCATCAGTTTTCAGCCTATCCTACCTTCCAGCCTCTTCCATGGAAGTTCTGCAAGAGAGGGAGAGATTGTGGCTGAATGAGGAGCAAGAACAGTGGGACAGGGAGAGGGGTATATTAAGTGGAGCAGTGATACACAGAGTCTATAGGAAATTGTGTAAAATTATGATTATGTAACTGAATTGGACAAAATCCCAGTGTCTTGGGGGCACATTTTAACAAATCCGCACTGGACAGAACCAGCCTCCTGTGAAATATTAGCTGGCGTAGCTGCCCCATTCCAGCAAAGATTCTTTAAGGCAGTTTAAATGTGATTACCGCTCCCTCTCCTCCAGGGAAACAGTGTGGGGCAGGCTGGGGGGAAAGTGGCAGACCACAGAAGGAAAGAGAAAGAGAGTGAGAGAGAACATAAGAGATAAGATTCAGAGTGTATTCAGTACTGACTATTACATGGTCAGTTGTTATTATTATTTTTGGTAATGGGGAAAGTTATTTTTAGGTTTCCAAATCTGTACATGAAAATTATCTTCCAATGTTCCAGCCTTCATCCTGTATTAAAAACCTCAGCTGGGATAGCACATTTATAACATTTTAATGATTTTTTTCCCCTCTTCTTTTCTTCCTTTTTCTTCAGTTCCCCCCTCCCCTCCACCAGAAAACTGGCTGATTTTCCTGGCCAGATAACAAGCTAGAAACATTTAGTGTGTTCTGTTTGTCCCTTCTAGCAGTCCAATGCAGGTAGGTTAGAGAGAGACTCGGTACAGAGCACACCTACTGCTATTCAAAGAAGGGGCTGACAAAGCAGACTTGTCCTCTTGCAAATGCACCAGGTTCAAAGTGGGCACCCTACAGATAGTGTCCTCTGATTGATTTTCAGAACAGGTTGCAGAGATTTAGCTATCTGATTACTGCTAACATTAATATTTATCCCAGGGCTCTCCTTTGAAGAATACTCATTTGCCTAACCAAGTCTTGAGGGCAGAGGAAGATTTGAGTGGCAGGGAACAAATTGGCAACCACCTGGGCAGCTCTCTTGTACATCCTTTTGTTCATGGTGTTCATCTTAGTTACTGGCTTCATTCAAATCACACCGTTTTGGTGTCCCATTGATTTTGACTGGAAGGAGAAGAAGGATGGTCTCTTTCTGTGTCCTTGAACTCTTCTGCTTCAAGAGCAAAGTGAATATTTGACATATTGCAAATTAAAGTTTCAAAGGGGGCTCAGTATTCAGTACTTTGCATCTCTGGTTGCCTAGGCAAAATCAGTGACTGCCTAGAAAAGAGTTGGCCTCCATGACCTTTAGGCAGCAGCAGTCTTTAAGACCTTTAGGCAACAGCAGTGTTAGTAGTACTAACATCTCAGGCTTGAGAGAGCCTGAGATGTTAGTACTAAAAGAAGGAATGTTGTATCCGGAAAATAGTTTTGTCCTATAATATTTTTTTTAATATATACATTTTCTAAATGATCTGTAATTTGGGGTACCCCAGTCTCTGGATCCTCAATTTAAGACACATCTAAAGGGCCCTGATTTTCAGGGAAAGAATGCTGAACATTTCTCAGTACACGTTGTACATAAGGTTATCAGAGTCTAGCTTTTTGGTTGGGGAGGTACTTTTCAGTAGTTTCCTGTAACAGGAAGTTGCATGATAAATGGATTTTTTTTTAATTAATTTCCTTATACCTGCTTTTTCTCTGTCATAGGACTTTGCAGTCCACAATGAAAATATCAGTTTGTCTTATGAAAGTTGGTACAGTTAAGTGACAACTGCTCACTAGTTTGTTTATACAGGAGTGTCTTCTCACTGGGGCAAAAACTTTTAGCCCAGGGGTGCTAACTCCTGACCGGCAGTGCCGTGTCATCCAGCCCATGAGTCTCCCAATAGGTCCAAAATTTGGCAGTAGGGGGGTTGATGGCAATTGACAATGCCACCAATTCCCTGCTGCAAAATTTCCAAGCCCCACATGACTGGATTGGCTTTGGATGGGCCAACCCTGGATGGAGGGGTCAGCTCCTGACCCTGCAATTGAATCAGGGCCCAATTCAGCCACTTGGCAATGGGCCAGCTGGGGCCCTGTCAGACCAGGCCATTTTCACACAGCTGGATCAGGTCCTGGCTGGGCCATTCCTATGCAGCTGTATCAGGCCCTGGTGCTGTGTGGCTCATCAGGCCCCAGATGGTCCAGCACCATGTGCTGGATTGGGCCCATGGATCAGATCTGACCTGTGGACAAACCTGGTACCACTCATTCACCACAGGCCAAAAAGGTTGTGCACCACTGCTTTAGCCAAATAGAAGCACTATGAGAATGCTGTTAACTATATTTATATTCAATGGTAAATTTTTTTGGTTGTTCATAGTTTGATTTTTTTATTTGTAATTAATTTCTTGCACACATCCAGTAGCTATAATGCTGATGGGAAGCACCAGCATAGCAATAGATCTGGAAATAGAACTCAGGACGAGATTTTTGAAAATCACTTGAATGATTTAGGATCCCTAGTCCTATTGAGAGCTGGCAAGGCATTTTAGAAAATCCTGCCCTTACCCCACAAAGTGCATAGCAGAACTTGAGAACTACCCCTGTAATCTGCTCTGTTGATATGTTTGCAATGTGTATTAGAGAGCCCTGTCACTAGGGTGGATATAAGGTTACAGTTTAACAACCTGTTCAAAGCTCAGTGTTTTGCAAAAAGGGAATCTGTCAAAAATGGTTCATCTCATTTGGTGCTCAATATAATAATGGACTCACAGCACTAGCTTGAACTGCACTGTGAAGAGAAGGGCATTACCTGGACAAAGTAAATACTCTCCCTCCAAAACATTTTTTTTACATTTTCTTCACCTTCCTTCCTTAATTCATTAACTCTATGCTCTTTCCAATTGAATGATGAAATATGCAGCAGTCCTACTCCCAGCCTCTGTTTCCCTGTCTGCAGCTCTTTGCAGATGTTCTTCTATATGAGAACAGCTAGGACAGATTGTCCTAAGGCTCCTGGCTTTGGGGTCCTTTGCAGAGTGGGAGCAGGGGATGCATTCATTAGCTATTTAAGGACTGGGTCCTTAGGGAATAAGGGAACTAAGTTCTCCCCTGACTTGAGTGAAGTGGCAGACTGGTTTCTCCTGAGCACTGTGAAGGGAAGAAACATCCCTGTAGCCTACCTCCCAGTACCAGCTCTTCAGACTTCAAGCTAGAACCAGGCTGACGGGTACCAGCAAGGAGAGAGGCAGACTGCAGTCTTCCATCCAACCCCACAGTAGCCAAAATATCTCTTCTCTTCATGTACTACAGAAGCAGCTTTCAGGGGGATGGCATGCTCTCACTGGAATTGGTGGAAGACACAGGAGGAGAGTACCATTGGCAGCAGCTACCACAGAATGGGAGGATGTTGCATCTCTGTATGACAGAGGCTGCCTTAGTAACTACTAGAGAGAGGTAGCAGTTAGCCTTGTTAGTCTGAAATCAGGCAGAAGGCAGAGTAGATTTGCACCTTATATACTAAGTAAATTAGAGCTGCATAAACTTTTGTAAGCAGATGCTTTTGAAAGCTTATGCATCTCTGATTTCGTGAGTAGCAACCAACTCAAACTCAGCCCCAGAGAGGGCTGGAAATGTTATCAAGGAGAGCTAACCTTAGCACATTTTCTTTGCCTCCTTTCCACCCTCTTAGCCTCTAAAATACAATCTCCTTTTGTCCATTGTAATGAAACTTGCAGGCACAAAACTATTTGAGGATTTTAGGGAGCATTAGGGACGTTCGAGTTTTAAGATAGATCTCAAACAGAACTAACTGAGAATAAATGCAAAGGCTCATTTGTACAAGAATCTGCAGGATTTGCAAGTACAATGAACATCCATGAAAGCTTTCCGGGATCAGCTTAGGCATTTGAAAATATGGGCCTCAAGATGTCATTGTTTTCGCACATGAAAATGTAGTTCTTGAGTGGTGGTTCTTTCCACAGTCTTGGCTGGCAGAGGGTCTTACTGAGGTCCAGAGCAGTTTGGCATCCCAGGACTGGAACAGAATAGGGCACTAATGAACAGGATGAAAGATGTCCAGTGTTCCTTTGCAGATAAGGATGGAAACACCAAAGAGCTGTGGAAGGGAAAGGAATGAAACTTATATTCAGGCCTCCATGGGTATGCAGGACTAGAATAACAGGAGATGACACAGCTTGGAAGTGAGATGAATTGTCAGGGTTGTGTATTTGGAAGGAAACTGTGCTCAGCCGCTGCCCTTCTCTCTACCCTGCAGTTCAGGCTAGTACTATGAATCCATAATTTCTGTGAAGAGCAAACAGCTAAGCCATAGTAATTAAACAAACAAACATCCTTTACAAAATACAAAGACCCCCCAAACAGACTCTGAAAGCTGCCACAAAAGACACAATAATGAGAAACCACAATAATTTCTGTAAACAGTTGCTGCGGGTGTGCTGAAGGAATCCATTCCTCAGTCTCAGCCTTTGTGCTATTTAATTTCACCCAGGTCCCTTGCTCCACCAGCCAGGCTCCAGCACTATGTCTACTGATGGCTGACTTTTAATCCTCAGGGGCCTATGAATATTCTTCTACTGGATATCTCTGCTCCAGGCACTGCCAAGACAGACTGATTTGGAAGCTTGCTGTGGAGGTGTGATGATTTTTAGGCTATAATCTTTTATATGACTGAAGCATCTCCATACTTCAGCTCCCTGAGTGGAGCTGTCTGTCTGTCTTTCTCTTTTTTTCTCTCATCCTCTCTCACATGCTCATGCATTCCCACCCCCATCTTAAGTTCCTGGACTCCATCTCCTAGTATGATCAGGCCTCTTCTGCTTTATAAGAGCAGCACCCAGGTGTTAAGATACACCATCATCCAATGGAATTCCAGAAGCCTTCAATATTGTAGCATCACAACATCCTAATAAAGGAAGAACAAACCAAATAAAAGGTTGGATTGTGGTTGCCTTTCAAATTATTTTGTGGATTTGCAATACTTGTCTTACTTTATGCATAAAGATGCATTACGGCTACCAAGTACACCCCTGAAACATGGAAGACACTGAATTTTAGATGATTTGGGATTTTAAACCTCATTGCAGAACAACAAAGAAGTTTTTTTTTTACCTCCCTGCCTGCCATCTGACACCCCCAGGGAAGGAATTCTACCTGATCAGCATATTAAAGAACTACTCAGCACAGCTCACAAACACACTGTCTTGGACCCAGAGGGACAGCTTTCTATCTTCTGCTCCCTCTGCGCAAAAATGAAGTTTATTTCATACCTACAGGGACTTTTTACCATCTTGTACCATCTACACTTTTCCCAGAGCCTGACGAAGGGACTTTGATCCCGAAAGCTTGCAGAAAAGGACAGTTTTCTTGCCATTTTCCAGTTGGTCTCATAAAAGGTATCATTTTGGAACCACGAGTTCTAGTTTTTTGTATTAACTCTACATACAACTTTTGACATGAGCTTACCTCAAAATGCAATAAGGGGGAGGTTATCTTCATGACTGGGTTACTTTTTGTTATCTAGTGGTTTCAGTTCCTAATAGTTCTACTAGTTCAGGGGTCAAGAACATTTTTGGGCAGAGTGCCTAAAAACACCCACAACTTTGACTTGTAAGTTGTTGGTGTTCCAGGAACAGGTGGCAGGGGAACTGTCAGGGGCCCAATCCTTGTTGTAGCAGCACAACTCCAGCCACTTCCATGCCGTCTGCCCTGAGGTGCACGTGCCACACAGTCACGTGCACCAGGGGTTGCCTACCCCTATATTAGTTTTACAGTGTAGATTCCTTAGTTACATTTTACTTACAGAAGCCAAAACAATAACTTCACTCCAATTACATTTTACAGTATAAAATACAGTTATTGCATAAAGTCAGCATCATGAACTGCCCAAAATACTGCACTGACAATGAATCTTTCAGTTGATAGCATCTTTGTTTTGGTATACTACATTTGGTGGTTTATAGGTTGCATAAAAATATTGATGAGAAGGAGGAAATTTGCATATTACTGTTATACACCATAACCAAATCATCCCCCTTTTACAGAAAAAAAAACCTGTGAAAGCATATAGATAAAGTTAAAAATATTTCCACATGTAACAAATTGGAAGGTCTCAGCTGGAGCTGAGTATTAATCCTTGTAAACTTCTAAATCCCATACTAGACAATTAATTCTTAATTAAAACCTTATCTCAGCTTGTAAAAACTGAAATCAACAACTTTTTCGATCCTTTCTCATTTTCAGTAACATAAACATGCATACTTTAATGTATAATAAAGGATGTGTACTGTGCTCTGTAAATTAAGAGCATAGTTATGAGACGATAATTACCAGTATTGTTTCATGTTTACTGTAGATCCTGTTTGCTGCAGGGTTGGGGGCATGATAGCAAAAGCCACATGGATGTCCTCTGGATCCAGCTGTCACTGCTCCTGCCTGCAAACTCGTGGGACTGTCCCTGGCTGCAGAAGGGCCAACATGACTTGTGTATGTCTAATTTATAGACATACACATTTATGTGACTCCACCCATGACTGGACCACGGGTATAGATGGCTATACCCTGTAGAGGAGGGATCGTGTAGAGAAAAGGGGCGGGGGGGTAGCTCTCTATGTTAAGGA
>NW_005842530.1:52686-84842 GCF_000455745.1 Alligator sinensis
TGCTTCCAGTTTTGGGCTCCACAATTCAAAAAGGATGTGGAGAAGCTTGAGAGAGTCCAGAGAAGAGCCACGCGCATGATCAGAGGTCAGGGAAGCAGACCCTACGATGACAGGCTGAGAGCCCTGGGGCTCTTTAGCCTGAAAAAGCGCAGGCTCAGGGGTGATCTGATGGCCACCTACAAGTTTATCAGGGGTGACCACCAGCATCTGGGGGAACGTTTGTTCACCAGAGCGCCCCAAGGAATGACGAGGTCGAATGGTCACAAACTACTTCAAGATCATTTCAGGCTGGACATAAGGAAGAATTTCTTTACTGTCCGAGCCCCCAAGGTCTGGAATAGCCTGCCGCCGGAGGTGGTTCAAGCGCCTTCATTGAACACCTTCAAGAGCAAACTGGATGCTTATCTTGCTGGGATCCTATGACCCCAGCTGACTTCCTGCCCTTTGGGCAGGGGGCTGGACTCGATGATCTTCCGAGGTCCCTTCCAGCCCTGATGTCTATGAAATCTATGAAATCTATGAAATTTAGTACATCGCTGGGTAGTTGCCAGCAGGATTCATGATTATTCTTGGCCAGAATTTAAAGCTGCCCATCCTTCATAGAATTCTTGGGAAAGGGGTGACACAGTTCTGCAACCTGTCCTCTACTAGAGATGACTCCTACGCTCTAATCTAAATATTCAAGAAGCCTTGGTGGGAGTTGGGGTAGTGATGTTTATCGTGCAGGACCTTCTTATGGTCGTGGGAGTCATCTTAGTGGCATTAGGCATCATACTTCATTAAACGCAGCATTAGGATTCCTGTGTGGAAGCCTCAGGGTACAAACCTAGCTGTCAGTAAGCTTTGCTTTGTCTCTGTGTCCCCTTTCTCTCTTGCAGAGAACCAGAGGGAATCTGATTGCATCTAGTCTGAAGGGTACAGAAGGAGAGAGGTTTCTGTGGCTGATGTAATTTCCATGATAATTAGTTCCCATCTCTACCATCTTAACTGGTTATCTTATTCCAGTAAAAAGAACAATATGCACTTTCCCTGGTTATAGAGAACTTAAACCTTACATTCAGAGAGATTGCAGATCAGAGTGATGTCTCACATGGGATAGGAAAGGGAGGGAGGAAAATGTCAAGGGTCAAGAGCATTTTGAGGGCCAGTGTACTCCATCGATGGCATGGCATGAACATTTGTAATTTTCTGAGCCAAACATTTATTTTGGACCTTTATTTGCACCTTATTAGATCTCATTGTCTAACCCCACACACTAGATTTGTGATGGCATTAGACTGTGTTCAGCCCTGGAGGAAACAGGTGTCTCTCTCATAGAAACTATTTTGGCCCCTTTTGAATAACGGCATGTCTGCTTCAGGGGACTATAATCATGCTGTGTTTGGGAGGCAAAGGATTGGGCAGTGTATATTTGAGACTGTTAGCTGTAGCCCTGCAGGGGACAGTCAGAAGTTTTCTTGGCTCGAGAATCTGAATAGATATTTACCAGACTTGGCACTAGGGAGCTCCTCAGCTGATTGCTGTTAATTTAATTATTGGAGCTTTTGTTAACCCTTTGGTGCCGGGAGGCAGAATTTCTTTTGGCACTGACAACTAATGAAGAATTCATGAGAAATGAGAGGCAATAGCTGTTGGCCTGGAAAGTCCCTGGGGATTAATTTGTAATTAGGGGCTTCTTCAGGATACTTGGTTTAAAGACTGACTTCTTGCATGCAATATCAAAGGTATTGTGTTTGGAATCAGTGAAGTGTCTGGAGATGAGTTTAGAAAGATAACTGCTTTATCCACAGAGCTTAGCTCTGTTGCACGCGCGGGGGAGCTGGAGTGTTATCAAAAGCAGCTGGGACCATTTTCCATTAGTTCATGCAGAACTCTGTTCTCCCAAGTTCCTCCAGCTGGCTACTGAGTAATATCATTCGTCATCCAATAAAATACCAGGCAGAGGCATTACACCATCAGAACAAGCTGTCATTGGTTGTTTAGTGATCTTGAGGGCAGGACATTATTGCCTAGCAACCCCTGAGAGCTTTCATGTATGTTATATGATGGCACAAAAAACTTCTTCGGAGGGTTTGCTCCCATCTTTCTCTTTTGTCAAGATTCCTCTCTCTGTCCCACAGGCACGTGAATACAAGCACTCATGCTATTGTGAAAGGATCCCCATGATGCTTTCAGGTTACACAGACTGTTGTTCTTCATCCCACACACAGTACAGCTGACACTGTGGCATCTTACACCCATGCAGATAGGGGGGTGAGAGCTCCACTGTGACTGCCTGTGCTCGATGCCTAGCCTACCTTTCTGCATCCCATTGCTATAGGTATAGGTATAGGTATAGGAATTTCTGAGATAATGGACTGAATTGAAGTTTTGTAATATTCAAAACCCTTTTGGATACGGCAGTCTCCTCTTCCCGTTCACGAGAGGATTCATCTGTGTCCAGTAACTTTTGCTTGGATTGGGAGGCATTTCCTATCTCCAACATCTGCCTATATGGGCACATACTATCTTGCCAAAAAACTCCTCTCACTTTCCCTATATCTTGGTTTTGGGTGTTGATATCTAGTAGAAGAAGCTTAAGTGGGTTCTGCTGACTCACAGAGGGTGGCGATCCCATTGATTGCTTTTCTCCAATCCAGATGGAAGGGAAGTGAGAAATGACTCTCTGAGGAAAAGAGGACCCAATGTGCAGGCTGATCTGTCCTGAAGTCGAAACCTAGAAATGGCCAGGCTGGAGGAGAAGCCTTGAGCTGAATTTCATTTGACTTTATTATTTTATTAACAAAGTTAAACTCCAGGAGGGAGATGGAGCTTGATTGTACAGTATGTGGACATTGTTTCAAGCAGGTTGAAAAAGATACTTGCTTACACAACAGCTCACCATCTGAGTTGAACTGTAGGCTATAGTATAATTATATAATGGGTCTCTTCTTTGAGCTTCATGCAAATGAGAGGTATATCAAAATCCTAGCATTTTAAGTCCCCTTTGAATGGGACTGGGTTGGTGGATCCAGGCATGGGCATGCCTACCCAACTGGAACTGGGACACCTAAAACCATAGTATGCATCCTTTGTTTTGCATAAAAGTATGGATGGTTATGTTAATGAAAATGTAGAAGGGTCCAAAAAAGTTGATTTCAGTTTTTACAATCTGAGCTAAGGTTTTAATTAAGAATCAATTGTCTAGTACGGGATTTAGGAATGTACAAGGATTAATACTCAGCCCTCTTGTTCTGGGAAGGGAGAGGGAAGGAAAAAAAAAGATTTTTCCTGAGCTATGTCTGAGTGTAGGCTGCGTGAAGTAGTGACAGAGTCTACTCTTCAGCATCACTTATTCTGTCCTTGCAAGCTCTGCAGCCAAAGCTGCTCGTCAAAAGCTGCTGCCAGTTTATTAGTGGCTGTGACAGGGTTAAAGCTTTAGCTGCAGAGCTTGCAAGGAGAGAGTTAGTAAGGCTGAGGAGAGGTCCCTGCATGGACCCAGCCTTTGACAGCCATTCCGGTATCCCCACACCTCGCCCCCAGCATGGAAATCAGCTTCCTCCCTTAAAAAACTCAGTCCAATTTTGGAGGGCTAATTTTTGGGAAAGAGGTGAACGTGGTATGTGAGGAGATAAAGTAGATTGGCTAATTCAGGGCCATCTAACAAAATATCTGTGAATTTATTATAATATTATGTAAGACAAATTCCCTCCATCAGCTACTGAGGCCTTAAATGGTATTGGAACTCATGGGGAAGAAAGCAAGAAGCCTTAGAATCAGATGGATCCATGCCCAGTGTTTCACTAGATCTTTACCAGCACACTTACTTACGTATTACAGTCAGGTTGCCTTGCACAGGCAGAGGGGACTTGTTTGTATTTTTAACATTTTAGGGATGAAGGGATGGGAACTATTGCTGTCTGTGTTCCTAACATGAACTATATAGAGCAGAGACCCTCACTCCTGACCCACCCCCTCATGGCTGGAAGGCATCTGTGCCTTGGGTGCAGCTGCTCCTCCTTTCACTTTATTCTACATGTTTTTTCTTTGCAAAGCATGTATTTCTTTTTAGTACAAAGCTGGGATTCCTCCCACTGTGACTTTAATACTGCCTGCTGTGACTTCTCAGCCAAAGCTAATGTACTGTTGTTGAATGTCAGTGAGAAAGCAAGTGAGCGAGCGTGGAAGTTTTAGCAGGGTGATATTTTCACTTTGAACCAGATACGATTAGCAGACATCTGAGAAGCAAATAGATTTTAACAACCACCCCGTATTTTTTGTAGGCTGTAGACCAACCTTGTAGCTTTTGGAAGAAAGCTTGGTAATGCCCATTACCTGCAAAATTAATGTGGAGGAACGTAATCAACTTGTAGCTGATAAGGATTCAGCTTCTTTAGAAGGGTCCATCAGAATAGTTGGACTATGACTTTGTCTATACACATACATTGCAAAGGAGGAAAATAATTCAGTGATAAATCCAAGATAGATTAGGAATTAAATGAGCAAGTGGGAGACCAGACCCAATGAGGGAGTGCCTATTTGGTGGCTTCCCAGACAACTCTTAAGTTAGTTTGCCAATGGGAAACTGAGCATATCTCCTCAGTTTTTACTAGACACCAAGTCAGTAATAATTGAAAGCCCTTATAATATGATGCCTATTTGGTGGCTTCTGGAAAATGATGTGTCGGTGTGAATCCATCTTATAACAGAGACATGTCCACATTATGATTAATGACAACAGATATCTTCATGAGCAATCCCAGCAAATAGAGCAAGATGACTGAATAGGCATGGAGACTAACGTATTCTCCTAGCTGTATGAGTGTCAGGCTAAGGCATGTGTGTGTGAGAAAGTGTTTGCTGCTGCTGACTGTGCTGTACCTATTTTGTGGATAAATAAGACTTTTGCCTCCAGGGCTTTCAATCTGGCAACTTTCACTAGCACTACATTAACAAGGAGAGGGAAGAAGAAAACAATTATCAATTAATGTATGAGGAGAGAAAGACTCTACTGCCTCAGCTTCAGAATTCCCTATCTGAGTTAATTTTGTGTGAAATGCACTACAGTAAATCTGTGCTTTCACCACTGATGGAAATTACATATTTTCTGTAAACAAAATCCTAATATTCATGGAAATCTGATACCAAGTCCTTGTTCTTGATTTTCTGCACAGATATTTCATGATGACATATGGTACGAAAGAACCTTAAAAGAAGTTGAAGATGCACAAAAAAAATGAGTGTAGGATGTTTTTTCAGGCTCGTCCTGGCTTTTTGTTAAATCGAATTCATTTAATCAAGAAATAATCTAATTGGAAGATCTTCACACACAAACCTGTATTATAAAACATAAGGTGCAAGATTTTTCTGTTTCATGCATCATTTCTGGTGGGAAGGGGTCTCCAAATAGAGCTTAGCTAACACTTGTTGGTGATACATACTGCTGAACAGAATTCACCTTGCTGTTCAATTTTACTTCTTAACAGACAGCTAACCTTGTTTATATCAGTAAAGCAAATGGCTATGATTTTAAAACATACAGGGAGAGGCTTGGATTGTATCTTTCTGAATGACTGTGACAAGCTGTGGATACTCCAAATATGTGTAACAGGTTGTGGTATGATTGGCAGCAGGGGCTTCCACCCTGGCACCTAGTCCCCTCCTGTGGTCCAATCTGCCTGCTGGCTCTTTCCCAGCCCCACCTTACCTCCAGTCTCTCACCTGCCAGGACTTTGATGTCATTGTACTTGTTGTTGGGGGAGGCAGTCCCTTGCACCAGAAGTAACCACACTGGTTGTCTTGCCTGCCCAGCTATACCAGGCCAGCTCCCCACCTGCGGCATCTGCTCTTCCTTGAGTACTTCCCTTCTGAGGCTCTTGCAGGCTTCCGATCACCTGCCAAGGCTTCAGTTGTGACAGGCTTGGCCCTCTCTTTCTCTAGCCACACCAGCAGCCTTGGTCCACTGTTTAAGACCTCAGCTCTCTGATATCAGCCCTGCCTTGGCAGCAGCCTCTCTTGGGGTACCAGTTTCACTACACCAGTCTCCGCCCCTCTGGCTTGGGGCTAGATTTTGGCACCTATAGCAAGGGAGTACCACCCAGGCACTTAGCCTCCTTTATCCCTGTAGCCACAACCACATCCTCCAATCTCAGGTTCAAAATGGAACAAAAGCCACAAGCCATCTACTTCACAAACCTAAGTCTCCCTCCTTCCCTCAGGGTAAATGTTGCCTGCAGGTCCTACCTCCATCAGCCATGTCATGCTCAGCTCCCCTGGGTAGCTTGGGTGCCTGCTTGTCTATTTCTAGCAACTTGTCTCCCTGCTGCAAGCAGGGACTGCCCCTTGCATGGTCAGAGACTGGGTTTATGTCCCCAGGCCCAGCCTCCTTTCAGCCATATGACCAAATCATCTGCATCTAGAGACCAGGTAGAGCTAATTGTCTCACTAGTTGCCTGGCCTTTTTAGTCCTTGACTCAATCCACCTGGGCCACTACTGCTTGTCCTGGTCCTGGCTGTCCTAGTAACAGGAGCAGGGGTTCCCTGTTACAGAGATGATTAGAAAGTGCTTTTCCCATGGAAAGCATTGATAAAAAGTGACATTCCCAATGACATTTTCAGAGGACAGTGTTTATATTTTGCTCAAAAACACAAAATTCGCATTATTTAAGCATCTCCCATCCCTGGCCCTGCAATTGTGGGGCCAGGGCTGGGAGATAAGGATCTCCCAGCCCCCGCTCATGATTGTGAAGCAGGGGTTGGGAGCTCCCTGCTCTTAGGGCAGAGGGACATTGTCCCTGTCTAGGCTCCTGTGACAGAGCCTGCCCCAGCAGCAGGAAGCTCCCAAGAGCAGGGAGCAGTCTCCCACCACCTGCTGGTTGGCTGACCGGGAGCACATTTGCTCCCAGTCAGCAGTCTGTGTATGTCATACTGTGCAGTAAGTAATCGGGAGTAAATTTACTCACAATTAGAGCAAATACTATGCAGTAAGCATCTGCACATGTAGACAGTAAGGCTTACTCCGCAATAATTAGCTCTAATCTCGAGTTAAGTGTCTTATGTAAATATCTCTTTTGTTTTTTGGTTTTGCTTCAATCTTAAACTGAATAATACAGCCCTGGGCCCCTAGTATATTAATAAATCTTCCTGTTTATTTTTAACTGGAGAAAAAATATGTGCTGTTTTATATATGATAATGAACCTCACTATCTGCACCCCCCTTTTCAAAATCCACCCATGCTGTTGCCCCCCTGCCCCCGCCCCAATTTTGTGGTGTCAAACTGTTCTTAGTTATGATTTTTCTGTGATTGAAGTCTCAGTGACCTGCATTGCATTTTCTGTGTAACCAGGTGATCCCATAATGCCTGGGAGCTTAGGTGGCCATAGGGCAGCCTTCTTAGCTGCACTTTGGATTCTCATTGCATGTGTACAGCGAGTGCAACTGTATAAGTGCAATAAGAATCCAAACTGTGTGTCGGGGCCAAAAATCGCACATGTGCAGGGACATAAATGTGACTTAGGCACATGCAGTTGAAATAGGATTTAGCATTTAGACTGTATAATGGTCTTGGGAGCCAAGGACTCCTGTGTTCTTACCTTGGTTCTAATAGCGAGTATTTCTGCGGCCTTTGCTGCATCGCTTAATTTTTCTTACTGCATTTCTTCATTTTATGTTGGAGATAATGATACATACTTACCTCACAGGCTGGGGGCAGGGAGTGCTTGCAAGGTTTAGTTAGTTACGGGTTGGGAAGTGTCAGATGTTATTAATAATGCAAGGCAGGAAATGTTCTGAAACAGAAACAAAATTCTTGCTTCTAGCTTCAAAGGAGATTTTCCCAAACAGCCATAAAGACTCTGCTTTCTAACAAGATGGATTAGCTTACGTCTTGCAGCATTGAAGAAATACATGAAATCACATAAAAACGTGGCAGGGTTTGAAGCGTCCTCCCAGGGCTGGGTCACTTGGCAAAGCTCAGCACAGCACTGCATGGGAGTAGAAGGCTCCCGCCCAGGAGAGGCACCAGCCAAGAGCTGCCCAGGTTGCTTTCTTAATTTAGTCTGTCAGGGTTTTGCTCAGAATAATTACTTACATCCTTCATTTTTAACACAGTCTCTCCTGGCGGAGCCATAGAAAGAGTGAGAGAGGAATAGACTTGTCTTTCTGTCAGTGAGCGGTGAGTAGAGATAAGGGGTGGGAGGGAGGACAGTGAAGGACAGTGGAGAAGCCTACAGGTGTAAGGAGTGAGATAGAAAGGGAGAGGAGGAGGAACAGAACAGCAAGGGACAAGACAGAAAAAACAGGGAGGGAGAGAAGGACAGCATATCAGTTGCAGAAACCAGAAATAAACAAAGAAAAGGCAGTGAAAAATGGAAAAAGAGAAGGATGAAAAGTCCAAGTTTGAGAGAAAGCAAGGGAGAGTGAAAGCTGGGGAGCAGAAAGGAAAGGAGTTTATTCTTTCCTTTTTATCTGACTGGTACTGGATGTGGTTAAGGACAGCCAGTCAGCAATGGCCCTGTCCTGCTCTTCATGCCAGCATCTGACTAGAATATGTAGCTGTGTTCTATGCCAAGAGGGCCTGTATCTCTCCTTCTTCATTTTTGCTTCTCTGCTATGCAGCTGGCAGTGCCATCACGTATTTAACATTCCATTGATACCAATGCTACCACATTCTGGGAGCTGAGGTTCAAACACAGTCCTGTCCTTACCAAAGCGGGCACATGGAATTGTGGCCAGCTAAGAGGTCCATTCTGTCTGGACGTGCTCCTGAAATGCTTGTGAGTAGTCACCTGGCTAACAGAAAGCAAGCATCTACTTACATAACCCAAAGGCTTACACACTACCTATCACACCTTACATATTTGTGCTGCATCTTAGAGGTTTGAGGCCTAGGCTTATGCCTCCAACCTGTTTCCTTCAATACTGGCACCTTTGGGGACCTTTCTAAGCAACATTTCATTCTGTTATCATGCTCTGCTGCAGTCCCACGCCCCACTGCACTCATTAACACTCTCTGCAGGCAGTAACATACGCTTCTCCGCTGTAGATATTGCAGCGTTCTGCAGCTACGGTATTTGCTACTGCTATAACTAGGCAGTACGGGGCTTGAGGGCAGGGCCAGCTCCTGCTGCAATCACTGGTTAATTGCACAGAGCTGGACACACAGGAGCTGCACACACAGCCTAGGTACAAACATTCAAAAAGCCTAAGGTGGAATTGACTTAAGTTACGTGGCTTTCTGTAAGCATAGTTTAGATCAGTAGTGAACAGAACACACATTCGCCCTGTGGTGGGGTGGGCCAATCTTAGACTGGATTCCAACATTTTTAAACCAATCTAAGTGTGCCAAACTTCTGTTTTGGGTATAGACTGATTTCACGTGCCGAACTTTTGTTCTGCTATGGGTATAGACAAGTTTTGGATCACTTACACCAGTAAAAGTGTCTGTGCCTGGCTCCAGTGCTCAGCCCTGGACAAGGAAATGCCGTAGGCAGAGCCATAGCCATTGGCATTTTGACACCTGATACAGGTCGTGTACAGAACACCCACCTATGTGCTACACAATACAAAACACAAGCAACATATACTACATAAACTAGACAGTGTACTGTAGATACTATTTCAAAATGTCTACAAGAGTTAAACAGCAAATAAAGAAACATGATATATATCCATTGTCGGGTATGTCAGTAGTAAGTAGTTAAATATAAAACCATAAAAATCTCTCTACATGGTATCTTCTAGAAAACAGTTGGGATTTTCAGGGATTTTCAGCCTTTTTTAAAATTAAATTCTAAGTTTGACACTATATTGCACATTTTGATTATCATCAAGAAGTTTACATCAAAAACTGCATTGCTTCACTTTCATATGGTAACTTAATGAAACAAAATATGAAAGATGAAATGCTTAGCATTTTATTTGAATATATAGCTCTGTTACAATCTCAATACTTCATTACATTAACAAAAATAAAATTATAACAATAGAAAAGAGCACAGTCCCTCAAACATGTTAGTATTGCACTATTCCAGTGCTTTATTACTCCCTAGTGAGAAAATTCTTCCTAATATCTAACCTAGACTTCCCCTGCTGCAACTTGAGACCATTGCTCCTTGTTCTGTCATCTGCCAACACTGAGAACAATCTAGCTCTGTCCTCTTTCAAAACCTGCTTCAGGTAGTTGAAGGCTGCTATTAAGTCCCTTCTCAGTCTCCTCTTCTCTAGACAAAATAAGCTTAGTTCCCTCAGCCTCTCCTCAGAAGTCATGTTTCCTAGCCCTGTCACCATTTTTCTTGCCCTCCGCTGGACTCTTCAATTTGTCCACATCCTTTCTGTAGTGGGGGACCCAAAACTGAACATAGTACTTCAGATGTGGCATCACCAGTGCTGAATAGAAGGGAATTATCACTTCCCTTGACCTATTGGCAACACACTTACCAATGCAGCCCAGTATGCCATTAGCTTTCTTGGCAACAAGGGCACACTGCTGGCTCATATTCAGCTCATTGTCCACTGTAACGCCCAGGTCCTTTTCTGCAGAGCTGCTGCCCAGCCAGTCATCCCTCAGCCTGTACTGGTGCATGAGATTGTTCTGTTGTAAGTGTAGGCTTGGCACTTGTCCTTATTGAACCTCATTCCTTTTAGCTCAATCCTCCAATTTGTCTAGGTCACTCTGAATCCTAGCCCCACCCTCCAGCATATCTACTACTTCTCTCAGCTTGGTGTCATCTGCAAACTTGCTGATGGTGCACTCTATGCCATCTTCCAGGTCATTGATGAAGATACTAAACCCCTGGGGCACTCCACTTGATACCAGCTGCCAACTAGACATTGAGCCATTGATTACTACTTTCTGAGCCCGATGCTCCAGTCAGTGTTCTATCCACCTTACAGTCCATTCATCCAGCCCAGACTTAATTAGCTTGCCTGGGAGAATGTTGTAGGAACCCGTACCAAAAGACTTGCTAAAATCAAGGTACACTACCTCCACTAGTCTCCCCACATCCAGTTATCTTACGTCCAGCACCAGTTATCTCATCATAGAAGGCAATCAGGTTGGTCAGGCATGACTTGCCCTTGGTGAATCCATGCTGCCTGTTCCTAATCGCCATTTTCTCCTGCAAGTGCTTAGAAATGGATTCCTTGGGGATTTGCTACAAGATTTTTCTGGGGACTGAGGTGAGGCTGACTGGTCTGTAGTTCCCTAGATCTTCCTTTTTCCCTTTCTTAAATATGGGTACTATGTTTGCCCTTTTCCAGTTATCTGGGACCTCTCCTGATCACCATGAGTTTTCAAGCATGGTGGCCAATGTCTCTGCAGTCACATTAGCTAACTCCCTCAGCACCCTTAGGTGCGTCCTATCTGGCCTCATGGCCTTGCACACATCCTGCTTTTCTAGGTAGTCCCGAACCCATTCTTTCACCACTGGGGGCTGCTGACCTCCTCCCCAAACTGTACTGCCCAGTGCAGTAGTCTGGGAGCTGACCTTGCCTGTGAAGACAGACAAAAATGGGATTGAGCATTTCAGCCTTTTCTGCATCCTCTGTCACAAGATTGCCTCTCCCATTCAGTAAGGGACCCACACTTTCCTTGATCCTCCTCCTGCTACCAACATACTTGTAGAAACCCTTCTTGTTACCCTTCACATCCCTTCCTAGCTGCAATGGTGCTTTGGCCTTCCTGACTTCATCCCTGCATGCCCAAGCAATGGTCTTATATTCTTCCCTAGTTATTTGTCCAAGTTTCCACTTCTTATAAGCTTCATTTTTGTGATTTAGTTTACTGAAGAGTTCCCTGCTAAGCCAAGCTGGCCTCCTGCCACACTTGCTAGTTTCCTGCACATCAGGGTGGTTTGTTTCTGCACTCTTAGTAAGGCTTCCTTAAAGTACAGCCAGCTCTCTTGGACTCCTTTCCCCCTCAGACTGGCCTCTCAGGTGATCCAACCCATCAGTTCCCTGAGTGAGTTGAAATCTGCTTTTCTGAAGTCCAGGGTCTGCTGCTCTCCATCCTTCCTTTCCTCAGGATCCTGAACTCAATCATCTTGTGGTCACTGCTGCTCAAGTTGCCATCCACTACTACATTCCTCATCAATTCTTCCCTGTTTGTGAGCAGCAGGTCAAGAAGAGCATGGCCCTTAGTTGGCCACTTCAGCACTAGCACCAGGAAGTTGTCCCCAACACTCTACAAAAACTTCCTAGATTGCCTGTGCACTGCTGTATTGCCCTCCCAGCAAATGTCAGGGTGATTGAAGTCCCCCATTAGAACCAGGGCCTGTGATTGGGAAACTTTCACTAGCTGTTTAAAGAAAGCCTCATTCACCTCATCCTCCTGGTCTGGTGGACTATAGGAGACACTCACCATGACATCACCTTTGTTGCTCTCCCCTCTTACTCTACCCCAGAAACTCAACAAGCCTATCTCCAGCTTCATACTGGAGCTCTGAGCAATCATATTGCTCTTTTACATAAAATGCAACTCTTCCTCCTCTTCTCTCCCTGTCCTCCTGAACAGTTTGTACCCATCCACGACAGTGCTCCAGTCATGCAAGTTCCCACCAAGTCTTTCTTATTCCAATCATGTCATCGTTCTGTGACTGTGCAAGGACTTCCAATTCTTCCTGCTTGTTTCCCAGGCGCCGTGCATTCATGTACAGGCACCTGAGGTAACTAATTGATTGCCCTGATTTCTCAGGAAGTATGAGAGCACCTCTTCTGTTTCCCTCTCCTGCTTGCTCTTCCTCTTCCCCACTTACCTCAGGGCTTTGGTCTCCATCCCCCGTATTTGGTCTCCCCCCTCCCATATTAACACAAAACAGCATATACAAAAAGTGTTTAAAAAGGTATTAAAATATTACCAACTAAAATGGTGCTTTTGGTTTCAAATGCATAAACAATATCTAATTTATGAAAATGAGCCTTCTTCAAATTAAAAACAACATTTATTAAAACATTACCCCAAATTAATATATGTTCCAGAGTTTTTGAAAAAAACCTAAGATTAAAGACAACATTTCAAATTTTTCCAGGATTCTGAGGAAATCCTGGGACTTCTTGTTTAAATATTATTTTTTTAACCTTGAACATAGTAAACCTGTCAATTCGGGAAATGTAGGTTAGCAATTTCACTGTGTTTTGCCCAATTGACAGGACTAAGAGCAGCTAAGTGTTCTATGCCTTGGCACAGTACATACAGTCATGAGCAGTGGGTATGATACTAAGCTTCCATGTCTACTAATTGTCAACTTAATCATACATTGAGAAAATAAATTTAATACGGTACTTATTTGTGTGAGGGCACCAGGTGCTGGTGCACTGCTAGCACTGCCCTTGCTATGGTACTGACCATAGGTAAATTGGCACTCCAACCCAAGTTAGAGCAGCTGTGGGAACTGCCCCAATTTATGGTAATTACCCAGTGATGTCTGATCCACTTCAGTACTGCAGCTACTCCTGTTTCTGCCTCTATCACTCTCATTTGGGTCCCCAGTGTATTATTGCTTATATTATACTTGTTCTGTGAATAGAGGTCTCCATTTGGCTAATTTCTCTGTTGTTAAATCACTGCAAAAATATATATCACAGATTATTTCCTCTTAATGTCCAAATCTTAAAGAATTATTTTAAATATATATATGTTTAAAAGGTTAATGTCAGATATTTCATAAATATTCGGGCTGGAAGGGATCCTGGAGGATCATTGAGTCCAGCCCCCTGCCCAGGGGCAGGAAGTCAGCAGGGATCATAGGATCCCAGCAAGATAAACATCCAAAAGTGTCTTGAAGTCATTCAAAGTGGGTGCTTGAACCATCTCCGGTGGCAGTCTATTCCAACCCTTGGGGGCTTGGACAGTAAAGAAGTTCTTCCTTATGTCCAGCCTGAAATGGTCACGGAGGAGTTTGTGACCGTTCGACCTTGTCATCCTTTGGGGCGCTCTGGTGAACTGATGTTCCCCCAGATCCTGGTGAACACCCCTAATAAACTTACAGGTGGCCACCAGATCGCCCCTGAGCCTGAGCTTTTCCAGGCTGAAGAGTCCCATGGTGCTCAGCATGTCGTCATAAGGTCTGTTATCCTGACCTCTGCTCATGGGCGTGGCTCTTCTCTGGACTCTCTCAAGCTTCTTCACATCCTTTTTGAATTGTGGAGCCCAAAACTGGGTGCAGTACTCCAGCTGCGGCCTCACCAAGGCCGAGTACAACGGGAGAATGACGTCCCGGGATTTGCTTGAGAAGCATCTATGGATGCAAGCCAGCGTTTTGCTCGCTTTACTAGCCACAGCATCACAGTGAAGGCTCATGTTCATCTTGTGGTCAGTCATGCCCCCTAAGTCCCTTTCATCTGTAGTGTTAACCAGCGTAGCACTGCCCAGCCTATAAGCATGCTGCAGGTTTTTCCTCCCAAGGTGAAGAACCTTACATTTTTTGGTGTTGAACACCATCAGGTTCTCGTCCGCCTACTTCGTGAACCTGTCAAGATCTGCCTGGATCACCCTCCTGTCTTCAGGTGTGGATGCTTTACCCCAGAGTTTGGTGTTGTCGGCGAACTTGGCCAGACCGCTCCTGACACCATGGTCTACATCATTGATGAAGATGTTAAAAAGTAAGGGCCCTAGGACAGAGCCCTGAGGGACCCCGCTGGTCACAGGGCACCACGACGTTTGACTTCTGTCAACCATCACCCTCTGGGTCCTGCTGCGGAGCCAATTCCCCAGCCAGCGGATCATGGTGAGGTTGAGGCCGCAGTTAGCCAGTTTTGCCAAGAGGTGATCGTGGGATACCAGATTGAAGGCTTTTTTAAAGTTAGTATATGTGACATCAATCTCTTCCCCCTTTTCCAGGTGATAGGTCACCTGGTCTTAAAAGGAAATGAGATTAGTCAAGCAAGACCTACCTGCAAAAAACCCGTGCTGGGTATCCCTCAGGATATTGCCGTCAGCTAGCCTATATAGGATGGCCACTTTGATAATCTTTTCCAAGACCTTCCCCAGAATAGAGATCAGGCTGATGGGTCTGTAGTTTGCCGGATCCATTTTCCTCCCTTTTTTTAAGATAGGCACCACATTGGCCTTCTTCCAATCGTCGGGCACTTCTCGAGAGCACCAGGAGTTCTCAAAGATCCATTCCAGGGGCTGAGCTATGATGCCTGCCAGCTCTTTGACTACCCTTGGGTGTAAACCGTCAGGGCCGGCTGACTTGAAGGTATCCAGCCCGTGAAGGTGTTCCTTTACAAGGTCAGCTTTGATGGATGGTAAGGAATCACCCTCACCCAGGCCTCCCTGTCCTGCAGTGGGCAGGGTTGTTCCATGGAACTGGTGAAAACTGATGCAAAATACCCATTTAGCAAGTTTGCTTTTTCCTGGGCATTGGTTGTCAGTTGTTCCATCTGGTTTAACAGGGGTCCAATGTTGCCCTTGCTTTTCCTCCAGCTCCCCACATATCTAAAACAGGCTCAAATATATTTTCAGCTCAAATGGTGGTCAGTTTTAAAATAATTTTGTGCTAATGTAGAACCACTTCTAAATTCTGAAGCCCAAATTCAGGCCTTCAGGTATACAAGTGCTGTTCCCTTAAGGTCACTGAGAAGGTCAGACTTTTACTGGAGAGCAAAGCTTGCCCCCTCATATATTTTTTTAATATATATTTAAACTCAATTTCCATGAAAATATTGAAAAAAAACACTCTTTTTGTTGGACCTACAGGAAAACAATGTTTAGTGCTTTTGTACTTCCTCGGCTGACTGTATATGGCAGTGCACGGTTTGTACCTGCTACTTTAAGAACATCAGCCAGGCTGTGGAGCAGCTGGCAGGTGGTTCAGACCCAATTAAGCAGTCACCTGACCTCAGGGGGCCACCTGATTGGAGGAGGACTGGGCAGGGACCATATAAGCCCAGACCTTGGGAGAAGGGCCAGCAGTTACATCTGGGGAGCTGAAGGAGCAACATCTCCCAGCCAAAAGACCACACCTCCTGGAACACCTGGAGGTTAGGGTAGGAACTATGGGGATGGAGGAGGTTCCTTCTGGTCCTGGGTAAGACCTGAAACTGCACCCTGCTAGGGCTGGATAGTGTGGTGGGGCAGTCCTCAGGAAAAGTCACACCTGCACCTCCCCAGTGAAAGGCAAGGATGGGGTGCCAAAAGGCCTCAGCCCCCACTGCCTTGTGGGTACCCTATGGAGGGGAAAGACTAGGGGAGCACACTCTGACAGAAAAGCACAAGGCCTAGGTCCATTGAATGGGACCTAAAACAGGGCCAAGGTAAGAGTGGTCCCAGAGAAGGGCCAGACCAAGGTTCTCAGTGTAGAACCTGTGGTCAGCTGTGTGCAGAGATGGTCTGAAGGGCTGTGTAGAGTAGGGCCTGAGCAGAGTTGCGTGTCCTGAAGGACTGCACAGAGTAGGACCTAAGCTAGAGAAGTGTAGGCTCAGGAGGGGCCAGGGTGGCCAAGGCACACAGAGTGGTGCCTGAGGCCGGAGTTGGGCCAGAGGCTGAGTTTGGCCCAGAAAAGGGCCAGGGGAGTAGTAAAGTTAATTGGATGCCATCTGCAAGGCATGGGACATGGTGGAGGAGTGGTTCAGAGCCATGTAATTGGCTCACAATACCAGGGCTGCAAATGGGCAGCCTCCTGCATTTTTACATCAATTCATTTTACATCAAGGCATGGCAGGAGAGTGCAGGACAGACTGCCCTAAAGGCGGGGGAGGGGGGAGGGGCATTGATCTCTGGTTGTCAAGTCCGCCCCCCCCCACCCTTTCACTGTATAACAGAAGTGAACTAAAAAAGTCCATAATTCTCAGAGCTAAATATATTTCCAGGTTGTACTATAGATCTGTCAACAGGCTGAGGGGGATAACCGATGGACTATGTCTGATATTCAATGGGTAGGCCCAAGATCTCAAAGACTGCTCCTTGAATCAGGCCTGCCAATACAGCTGCACTTCTTCAGTACACATTGAAGCTGACAAGAAACTAGGTATGATTTTGGTAGAGTCATAGGTCGACTTTTCCCAATAAAAGCTCTAGAATACTTTCCTGTGGAAAGCCATAAAAAAGTACTCAGACTTGCTATATTTATGTCTCACCTAAAGAGTTATCTCTTTGTCAAAACTTTGTGCAAAGAATTGAAGCAGTAGAAAAAAATAGCTGCAAGATTTAAGGAACAAGTCAGTGCTTAACCATAGGCCATCTCTTCTGAAAGGATTTGTGTAATCTATAAATTGTGCCTAGATACCATGATAGGCACTTTAGAAAGTCCAGGAAATAGCTAGACAGATCAATGATACCGAGGCACCGAAACAAGACAAAATAAAATGGAGTCACATTGGCAGGATAGTACAGGGGAAAGAAATCAGTGTTTCCTAAATGGTAAAGTACCAAAACCAGTGGAGGCAGAAATGTTGTTTTCTTGCATCTCAGTGGATCTATGAACAATGGATTCTTTATAAAAACAAAATCTAAAGTATCCATTTAATTCCACTGGTAATTTGCTGCCATCTTCTTTAATAGGGTTTCTCATTCATATTAACTTAATTGGCAGCGGCACTAAAAGTCTAAAAATTGCCAAATTTACTGTTGCTTGACATCATCAGTGCAACTGGGGAAAGAAAATCTGAATATTGGCTTTGTGATCTGATCACTGATGAAATATTGGCAATTTAAAATTTTATCTGAAGGAGACCAACTGAAGGCAATGGAATTACTCTGATATATGTCGGTGCCAGATATAATTGAGATTATATTTTTGTCCATTGCTTTTAATTTTTCGTATTTGATGCTCTTCTATCTGTGAAAACCTTTTAAAATGATGTAAATAAAATTACTCTCCTAAATATCCTCATCTTTTGCCATTAGACAAAAGTAGTCTTTCCCCATAGTTTTGTTTCCAAAAGGTTTTAATAGGTAGGTTTTAATTTAACCTGGTTTTTCAGTCCACTTCCTTATTTGGGTACCTGCATGTTAGATAATGCTTGCAGAGCTCTGGGAATTGCATTTTTTAGGTAACACTTGCTTTTCCTTTTAGTTCCGAAACAGGAGGAATTAACACGTTGCAGGTCCTATGTAAACAGAGCATTACTATTTTAATATTTCTTGGAAACAACATATGTCCCACACATATAGCCGTGATATCAAAGTGTTAAGCCACGTGATAAATTAAGCAAGTACCTCACATGGTTTCTCTTCACATATTTGTTTCTCCGAGATGCATTCTAATTTTCCAAGCCCTGTACCTTTTCAAGAAGCTGCTGCTAAAGTGCCACCTGAGGAATATTTCCTCTTTCCCCCACATATATGGTATTCTCCTTCTGAAATGATTAGTGTCTGAAGGCCAGAATAGACAAGTTCAATCTTTGGCTTTTTTGACATAAAAATAACAGCATCACAAAGTTAAAATCTGTTACCCCACACCTCTGCAGATCTAGAGACAGGAGCTTTATGCCACTGGGAAGAGAAGATCCCCCAGTTTCTCAGTGGAAGAAACACTTGCCTTTACCTCTCAGGAGGTCCTGAAATAACAGATTCTAAGATTGTGATATTTTTAGATATGATAAAGCTATTTTCAGTCTTTTTTTCAGTTTTAATGGATCCCACTGAGCCCTGTACAGTTGAGCTCATCATAACGAAGGCATCTAGCTTTACAGACAGACAGATATGAATAACGCAGTCCCAATAACATTTTAAAAGCTCTTTGAAATATTCCTAAAATAGGTTTTCTACAATTATGTAGCATATCAGAAATGCATGACAGTATAAAGCTTTAGACAGGTCATTGGTATGAATTGAGGATGCCCAGCACAAGTAAATATGAATCCCTGAACACCCCCCCCCACACACAAACTAATGGAGATAAAATCTTCTATCATGCCTGTCCATTTACACTTTCCTTTTGGCTCCTCAACAGGAAGAGTGAGGGAGAAGGAATACTAGAACACTCCTGAGAAGGCTGTAATAATTTAGTGTTAAATCTAATTCTGAGCCTAAACTACTTGGTAGTCCCCTTTAGATACAAGATTATAATCACTCATTCACAGTAAACCAGCATCCTCCCCTTTCATCCACACTGGCCATAGGTCACTAGAAATCCAGTTCAGCCTTTTGCCTGTCCTCCACCAGACACAGACAATAAATTCATTTAATCCTTTCCTAGAGGCTCTGTTCTGCACTTTCCTTTGCACCTATTAAATATGAAAGGACGAATTTTCTTGAAGTGTTTTCCAGTCCATAAGTTTCAACCTTCACAGGGGGCAGAGCCACAAAGCCCGTTAAAGGAAAGCACAGCAATTTGGTTTGGTCCCTATCTTCCTTACTACAGCTGAATTTGTGATTGACTTGCAGTAGGTGATGTAAGGCAAGAGGCGTACCTCTATGGAGACCTTGCATTGGTACAGGCATGATTGATTAATGTTGGCCTTCTGAGGAAGGAACAGGGTGACTTGATCTGGAGATTCATGCCAGGCACAGCACAAACATCTAAGAGAGATATTCTTAGATGTTCCATTCTGTCTAACTATTTTCTTGGGATATCATTTGAAACATCAACCTCCCCCAACTGAGACTAAAATAAGGTTGGCCTAACTAAGGTACCTCTGGATTTTTCCCCGCCTTGTACAGTTTTGAGAGTATATTTTCTTTGTGGTTCATTTTTGAAAGATCAGTGCTGTATGCATATAAATAAATAAAAGATCCAGTTCTGTGCTGTGCACTCAGGAAAAGAAGACACATAGGCTAGGTACAGACAGATAAAAAGCCCAAGGGAGAATTGATCCAATATTCACAGGTTTCTCTAAACTGTGCAGATTGGACCGTTAATGAATGGGACTCTCTTTCACTCTTTGGTTGGGGAAAACAGGCAGATGCCTGCACTGGCCAAGATCAGAAGGTGAGGGGGGCCCTCTTGCACACCTTCCAGCATGCCAGACATTACTGAGGCCACCCGAGCACAGCCAGGTGGGGACCATCCCTCATTGGTTGCCTGGCATATGCCCCCAAACCCCTGATTAAATCTGATACTACATCCATCTAGGTCTATTTTAAACCAGGGTCCCCCAACTTGAAACCAGTCTGTGTGCACTAAACTTCTGTTCTGTTACAAGTTTAGACCGGTTTCTGATCACTTATACCTAGGAGTCTACCAAACTCAAGAAGGCAGGCAGCTGATTTGTTGGGCAGATCGTGGGACTGGCTACCATTTTCAGTGGCTTATTGTGGTGGAGACCCTCCCCCCCCATGCCTCTGATTGGCTGAGTGGCTGCACCTCCGCTGCTGATTGGTAGAGAGGGCTGTCCATTATACAGCATGCAGCCCTGCTCCTTGCAGCTGATTGGTGGAGAGGGGTGGGCTGTACAACAGCCAATCAGCAGCAAGGGATGGTGGTGGCAGCCCCTTCTCCCCCCATCCCCTGGCAGGCTACACAGCCGGGAAGACAGCTAGATCCTACTGGGGAGCCAGGATTTTATTTTTAGTATTTTTTTTTTTTCCCATGGGTTACTTGGAGATCGCCCGATTGATTTAGTGATTTCTGCAAAATCTGCAAAATCACAACTTGAGTAGGTCCCTACTTATATCAGTTTATGTGCACTTTCTGTCCCAGGTCAAAGCAAGGTTTAATTCACCATGGCACTCTCTGGATTCTAAGCTGCTGCAGGGATGAGCTCGAGTCTCACTTACCCAGGTTAGGGGACTAAGTTATAGCAGATCTCTCCCTCCCAACTCCCTTGCTACCCCGCACCCAACCCCTGTCCCCAAAAAAAACCACAACAAAAAAATTATCTATGGCTTTCAGTGGAAACCTGCATTGCCGTAGTGCTGATCATTAGAACTCTGCCCTTTCCTATCCTTCACGTACCCCTGACATAACTCCCAGGCTAGAAGAATCCTTCTCTGGCCTTCTGTGGGCTGCTGAAACTCCTGAGGTACCTGGGGTCAGAGCAAGGCCTGGAACATTTCCTGCAACATAAGTTACACACAACTGGGAAAGAAAAGAGGGAATTCTTGTTACAAAACATAACTGTATTTTGGACATGTGTGAGATCCAACATAGGATTATCATATAATGGGGGACCATACAACTTCAAATACATATGGCAAACCTTCCTGTGTGCACTCATGTGCATGCGTGTGAGGTGTGTGTATTATGGTTATCCTACCATCCTTTTTTCTCCATCAGCTTTTGATTCTTTCTCTAGTGGGCATGGTTACATGAAAACCCCCAACTCACGGTAGTTGGATTCTTTGAAATGTGCTTTAAACAAAACTTTAAAGGTGATAAAGAAAGGAAGGAGATACTTGACTCTCAGCCATACGATGCTAGAGCTACCATGCTGTTTGTTTGTTTTTTAATGTTATTTATTTATTAAACATGTTTGATCTTTCCTCTTATGGCAAACCAAGCAAATTTTACGTGCTAACGTACAGAGAGCAAAATATCATGCACCAGAAATAAGAAAAGACCTTTGTATTAACTTCAGTATTTCTAGCACACTGTTTTTTACAGGACGCTTTGAAACAAACAAAAGTAAATTAAAATGTAAAATCAAGGGGGGAATGTGCGTGTTTGTGGGCGTGGGGGGTAAAGAGACAAAGAGAAGGGACAGGGGGTGTTTGGAATTATCTCCAGGCTTTCATCCAAGTCTCCTGCAGGGACTGTTGTTTGACTTGTTCTAGAGAACTGTCCCAGATGGACTCATTTTTTTCCATGCTATGCCCTCTATTGCATGTTATCCCTTTCTTCACAGCAAGCTCTGCCAGTCATCATAGCAACCTTCATGCCTTGGGGGGATTTTACTTTTCCAGTGTAGCAAAAACTGACATCTACATCCAGCCTAAGCTCTATGATGCCATCCTCGCTGATATGGTGATAGCCTGCATGTGCTGGGTAGATGAACTAGAATACAAGTATCTGATTTAAGGTCAAGTGAAGTCTAGGGTTATGTTATTTCTGGTTGTAGTTTCAGCCTAGAAACTTGAAACAATAAGGCATAACCAAAATGTGTGTCCAAGCTGGAGTCCCTACACCTTCCACATTGGTATATGTGGGTGGCTTTAATTTTGCAAAGTGTTGGGAAAACCTGTGAGCCCTAACAACGATCTTCTGCTGCATAAAACATCATCAGAGACCCAAGGTTGCTTCCTCAATCTCTTGTTTTGTTCTATCTCACTTCTCAGGGTGAAATATTTATTGCTAACTCTTTATTCCATGTTTGCTCTACTTCATCTGTATTCGCTCACTGATAGAATAGCTGGGGAAATAGTGCAATTCTCTTCTGCATTTGAGGAGCTCTACTGGGGGTAGTAGAAGTGCTTGTGGGTTTGATTCAGAAATGTGTAGGTAAAACATAAGTTTGAATACACTTCCATGTTGCACTACACAGTAAGTTGTCTTGTACTTGGAGAGAAGTAGAAGTGTTCTCTGATCCTCACTTACTAATTGGGGGTTATATAGGTGTGTGCGTGTGTATAATATATATCACAATTAATGTACGTGTAAATGTGTATATGTACACACACACACACACGCAGAGCACATTCATTTCTCCTCAGTTTTCTGCCATCAGGGTTCCCTCATTTTAGGGCTTCTAACGTGAGATGAAGGGTGGCATTTGTGTTGGTCAGATAAGTTAGCCCCTGTCTGATGAGCCATATGCATGGTGATGACTGCATCATTTTAGTATCAGTAGTATCCAGAAGCTGCAGCTGGCAAAAGGTAGGAGAGCTCCATCTCAGTGTACACCCTCACAGGCATTTTATTTGTGATAGTAAAAGTCCATGGCATTGCTGATTCTTATGGAGGCATGATGAAGAGCGTTTGTTTGTTATGTTTGTTTAATAAGCCCCTTTTACCTATTTTTGCAGTCAGAGCCATATAAAAGTTCCACTAGATGGCACTGTATTAGCTCCATGACTGGCAGGAACTAGTAAGAACCTATTCCAAAGGCAAAATCAGTAAAGCTAAGTGATGGTGTATAGTGGATTGCCCTCAAATGTCTCTCATTCAGCAATATACAACAAGCTGTTCTCTTGATTTCTCTGGAATCTGGTGAAAAACTTATTTTCCCACAGAGTTTCTCAGATGATTTTCCACCTGGTTTAGGGGTATGTGTTAGGGTGGGTGCAATCAAAAGGTAGCAGCCTCATCTTATGATTACTGAATTGTGAATATGCCAGGCTGTGGTATTACATTTAGGAGGAAAGAAAAGGAAAATCTTTGACTCATAGGGGTTGCCCCTTCTCTTCTAGTGCCAAGTGTCCTGAGTCACAAACCACAAGGGCTTAGGCAGCACTTCCATTTTCAAAGGGCCATTGCACTCTCTTCTCTCTCTTGTTATGCTGCTGGCCCTTTAAAATGACTTGGTTTGCTCCATTTGCCCTGCCTCTTTTAGACTGACATCTTTAATTGTTCTCAACCTGCTTGCTGCCTCTTCCAGCTTCCAGGCTGCTTCTAGCATTAATTGATTTCACTGTACCTGTCCGCTTAGCAGCAATCATAACAAGCAGTCCCAGTGCTACTGCTGAGCTGGGTCCTGTCACATAGGCTAGGTGCACATAAACTGCTTTCAAAATGGCCAGAACTGGTTTAAGATAAATGTGGTTGAATCTAGTATCAGACTTAACTGATTTAGGTCAAACCAGTTTACGGAACTTCTGTCCCAGACTGCTTCCCGGTTCAAGTTAACTCACAGTCCCCCAGCATCCCAACATGCTTTGGAGCCCCAGGCTGAGCTGAGCTGAGCTGAGCTGGGCTGTGTTATCTGCTCCTATGGAGCAGGATTGGCCTCACTTCTCTCTTCCCTGGCCAGAGCACTATCACTGCTTCGGCTGGCTGAGAAGGGCATGGGCGTGGGGGTGGGAAACCTTGCTCTGAACTGCCCCCCTTGCTGCTTGAGCAGCAGGAGTGCGGGACATGGCCAGACACGGGTAGCCTGAGGGAAAGGGGGGGTGGGGGGGAGAAGGGGAGATTTAATTCCCCCTCCTTTCCATCTCCCACTGCCGCAGGACCCAAACTGGGGTCTGCCTGGCTTTCCCCCTGCTTGAGCAGCAAGAGTGGGGGCATGGCCAGACCTCAACCTCAGACCTGATGTGAAGGTGGGGAGGGAAGGGGGAATCATAGAGAAGTGAGGCTGACAGGGACCTCCAGAGGTCCTCTAGTGTCTAGGCCGGCCCCTAACCCTGAGCCCTGGCCAGACCCTCCTGTACAAGGTTTGCTCTCAGCAACCACAACCAAGACCCAAGAGCCCTGCCCACTGCAGCAGCTCTGTGACAGCCCGCCCCGCCCTGGGCGCGGGGAGCTGAGAGCAATCTGGGCGCACAACTCCTGCAGCCCCAGCCCAAGCCACAGCTGGCTGAGAAGGGCCCTGCCCCCATGGCCCGGCCCAGCCATCCCCTGGCCTTGCCTGGGGCTGGGGCTGCAGAACTGAGCCAGGCCAGCCTGCAGGCACTGCCGAGGGCAGGCGCAGAGGGGCCAGGCCAGGCTGTGGGGGCAGGGCGTGTCCCAGCCTGCTGTGGCTCTGGCTGGGGCCACGGGAGCTGTGTGCCTGGATTGCTCCCAGCTCCTTGCGCCCAGGCTGGGCCGGGTTATTATGGAGCCACTGTGGTGGGCAGGGCTCCTCTCCTCCTCCCCCTCCTCCCCTGCCAGGCGGGTGGGCTCTGTGCAGTGCTGCCTCAGGGTTCAGAGCTGGAGGGGCGCAGCACTGGGCCCTGCTGTGGGGCAGGGCATGAAAACTGGCCACAGGAAGCCTTTGGTGACTTTTTTCCCCAGCAGTACAGAGCCCCCCGGCAGGTATTCTCAGTTGTGAGCGCTGAGAGCAAACCTTGTATGGGAGGGTCTGGCCAGGGCTCAGGCAAGGGCTGGATTAGACGCTAGAGGACCTCTGGAGGTCCCTGCCAGCCCTGCTTATCTGTGATTCCTCCTCCCTTCCTCCCTTCGCCGCAGGCCCAGGGCCAGGGTCTAGCCATGCCCCGACTCTCGTTGCTTAACCCTTCAGTGCCAACCGGGGGCTGGGGCCTGACCATGCTTCCTCCCCCACGCCTAAAAGCCTGGCAAGGGCTGCTTCCCCCCTCCTCCTCCTGGCACACACCGGCTGGGGTCCCTGCAGGCCAGGGTCGGGGTTTAAAACCCTCCCCAATCATACTTAAGTCTGCCAGGGCCTAGCCACTCCCCCACCTCAGCTTCCCTCCAGCCTTTGGACCACTGTGGAAGGCAAGGGAGGGTTCACTGTCGTGCCCCTGCTGTTTCCCCTCTGGCTTCTACCCTGAGTCACTGCAGGCATGTGGCTGCATTTCTGAAATCAAAAATGAATGGCTGTTCACTTGCTTGCTGGTTCAGTCTACGTAGGTTAGACTAACCTGCAAAGATTGAATCAATTCAGGCTTGGGCTTTTTGAATGTCTATACTTAGCCTTGGTAGCAGCTAGGCCTATTCCGTGGCAAAGCTGTCTTGTTAGAGGAGCAGGAGGTGAGGGACATGTGCTCCATGGTGAACATTCCTGTACCTTTGCAGCATCACTAGAATAGCAACAGAGCAAAGAGCTTTCTGGGCTCCTGTATCCTTTCTACAATGCTCTCTGTCTGCCATGCCATGCATTACTGCTTGTCCCAGGCTAACCCATAGTGAATGAGATCCCCCAGCCACTTGATAGTATGACTTGAATTAGTTTGGTGCAGTACAGGTCAGGATTGATTCCTTGGCAGCTGAGACTGCACATCACATTTCTGTAGCCAGTATACAGTTCTCTACACACATCAGTTGGACTTAGCTTCTGAAATACCCCTGTGAGGTCAGTTGTATCCTCCACATTTTGCAGATATGGAAACAGAGGCACAACAGTTTAAATGAACATGCCGGGACAGAGTAATTAGAGCTGCCCTCAGACTGAGAGCTAGACTACATATCTTGAAATCAACGGAGTGCCCACCTCTGTTCCCCCTTTCTTCCCTTTGTACTGTCACTCACCCTCCTGCCTCCTTTTTGTATGTCTCTCCTTACACATCCATTGAGTGTCCCCTTCCTCCCTCCCCCCCCACTGCCATGTCAGTCTCCTTCTCTCTGTCCTACAGATGGTCAGCCCTGTGCCATGAGCAATGGGAGAAGTTCCCAGGCTGGCTCCTTTCGCCAGCAGCTGCTTTCTCTCCCTGCATTGCCCTCCTCCCCTTCCCATTTTGGAAGCAGCAGAGCTGACATAAGACTGAACCTTCAGTGGAAGGTAATTATCTAGGATTAGGCTGCAGCACCCATGCACTGGAGGGGTGCCAGTGGGGAATGGGCTTCAAGGCTTCAACAAAAGGGAAAATACAGATGTCACTCTCCACCTCTGGTCTTATGCTTCAAGCGGGAGAGAGGAGGAAGGGCTTAAAGCCCCCTTGGCGCTCTCACACAGCTCGCTTTGCTGTCTACAGATAAGCTAATTCGTTATCGTGTGCAGACTGGGTTCCTCACAGACGAGGCGGTTTATTGTGAGAGCCACCACATTCTCTGTCTCTCCCTTGCCTGTGCTTTTGTTTTCTGTATTGTGATTTTTAAGCGGCTGCATTCTGCTTCCTATTGGTTGCTGCCCAAGTGTTTCTCTCATTCCTTTTTGGCAGTGAAGCTGTAAAGGCCATAGGAGACATTAAGTCAATCGCAGAGAACAGAAACACAGATGAGCTGTGCAGGGAAAAGGTTTTGTTTGTTTTTTTTCCTGCCTAGAAATGGGGTGAATGCCCCAGAAAATGTGCGCCTCACCCATGCATCCTTCCAGACAGTTTGAGAGCGTCTCATATGGCACTTCCTTCCTGTCTCTTTGAAGAAAGGCAGGGTGAAAACTGCCCTCCCAGTTTTTATGCATATATAGAAAGAAAGGTGCTGGGCTGTTTTTTTGCTTTGCCAGACATTTCCTTAAAAAAGACATGGTGAATGGGGTTCGCACAGCACCACAAAGCATCACTTTTGTTTCACTGATCTTGCTGGATTTTTCAAATACTTTTTCTTTCCATCTCAGTCAGGCATTTGTGTTCCTCAGTAGAAAGACTGTGGCAGCACAGACTCTTGGCTTGAGGTAAGCTCATTGTGTTAGGAAACAGCCTTCTCAAAATGAAATGGTGGTTTCTGCCTGGGAAGGGAACGGATTTAGCATTCCACGTTCTCTGTAGCCTGATTCCATGTTCAACCTAATTTCAGTAGCAGTGAGGATCTTTTCCCCTGGGTCCATTTGTAGGGAGTAATAATACTTAGCACTTGATGTTCCCAAGACACTTTGCAAACATTAATTAAAAAATCCTCATAATATCCCTGTGAGGTAGGGGACCACAGAAAATATTTTACAGATGGCAAAACTGAGGCAGTGTGAAGTTAGGTGATTGGTAGAAGGTCACAGAATGAGTCAGTTGCAGACTCAGAACTCAAATGTTTGACTCCACATCCCATGCTTGAGTCTCTCGGTGAGGTGGCTCAGTCACTATATCTTGTGACCATGACAAAAAGACTGGGGATCTTTAGCGCTCTGTATAGAATAGTGCTTGACATTCTCTCTTCCTGCTAGAAACCAAGGTTGCTCCTGGACCATGTCACCTTTCTGCTGCTTAGTGCATCCTCTATTGCAGCTGATACAACCTTTTTTTTTTCCTACTCAGACCAGCCCAGGGATAGCACCTGACAGACATTTCCCTTGTTTTCAGGGATTGACGGTATGGCTAAGGACAGACATTCATAAAGCCTGAGCCTGAATTGATTCAATCTTTAAAAGTTTGTCTAACGTGGCTAGGCTGAACTGATTTGTAACTGGACAGAAATTCTTTCTAGACTGAGGAAATTCAGACACATGCCTGCAGTGGCTCAGGCTAGAAGCCAGGGGCGCTAGAGCAGCCCTCTCTTCCCTTGCACAGGGCTGAGCTGAGCGGGGCATGGCCAGGTTGCGGCAGGACCTTTGATTAGAGAGGTTTGCCCACACCATCCCAGACTTTTCCCCGCTGGCTGCTCAAAGGGCGGGAGTGTTGCCCAACCCCCTGCTAGCACTCTGAGGTAAGGGGTGGTGTGCAGTGCATGCATCTGTTGATGATACAGAGCTTTTCAATCTCCCTTCCTGCTTCTTTTTACTGTCTGCAGCAAACTGACAGATGAGCAAGCCAGCAGAAGGCTGATAACAGTGTTTATCACCCCATCAACAAAACAATAGCCTCTGTCCATTAGTTCAAACTCTTCTTAAACAGGTTACCAGCTGACCTGTTCATTAGCTTCAAATAGTCGTAAGCAGTCACTGTTCTGTCTGCCTGTCCCAGTGAAATTGGAGACACATGCACAGACACCTCTTGGCATTAGCTAGCATACCACATGCCTAGGGTCCGTGGGGCTGGGGTCTGTGCTCTGGGAGATGGGAGGGAGGGGAGGATTCCTGCTTGAATAGTGGGGGGGAGGGGAGGAGGGCAGGGGAAGCCAGGCAGACCCTGCTATACCTGCAGCTGCAGCCAAGGAATAGAGGGGAGGAGCCAGCCCTGCTGTGGAACGGAGAACCCACCCACCCAAAAGAGCATGCCGGGATGCTGGGGGAGTCTGGTTTATCTTAAAACAGGAAGAGGTCTGGGACAGACATTGCATAAACTGGTTTGACCCAAATCAGTTAAGTCTGATGCTACATTCAACCAAGGTTATCTCAAACCAGTTTCAGCCATTTTCAAACTGGTTTATGTGCACTGAACATCTGTTCTGTTACAGGTTTAAATCAGTTTCTGATCACTTAAACTGGTTTATATGTAATGTCTGTCCCTAGCCTATATCACAGGTATATTGTACCAGGAGTTTTATTGTTTTTAAGAGGAGGGAAAGGGATCTCTCTCTCCCTCACCCTCTAGCCTCAGACTGTAGAGACCCCCAGGTTGGGTAAAAAGGACAAGATATGGTTGCCATTGCAGTCTGTTGCTGCAGTTTCAAGCCTGGCCAGTGGAGATCACTCTTCAGTCATGTGAGGGGCTCTTTTTCTCTTTGTGCTGATCCCACTGCAGCAGCCCCCAGCAATTACCAGTCCAGAGTCCTATGCAAGGCAATACGGAGGCATCTGTATTTTTCCTAGGGCTAAAACATAGCTGCCATTTCCTAGAAGCGCCACAATTCTTTTTGTGGTTCCCCCTTTCCTGGGGAGGCAAGTACTCTGCTTCTGGGCCCTGCCTGATTGCTGATTGCATTTTCCACTCCAGGCCAGCTCAGTTGGGGAGGGGTGGTAAGAAATGGCAAGAGAGCAGACAGTCAAGGGTCTTCCCTCCCTCCTTCTCTCTCCATCCACCTGAGTGGGGCGGTAAAAGAGAATGTGAATAGCAGGTCGTGTAGAGCTTTCTTTCTCCCTGGCGCACTGAACTAAATGGAAGGGTGAGGAAGGTGCTCATGCTCCCTGCAGTGTTGTGCAATCAAGACACAACATGTCCCTGAGTATTAACAACCTACACGGAGGGCACTTATGTGTAGTTAATGACTGCCTTAGAGGAGTTGCTAAGGCCCTTCAGCCCAGTCAATCATTAACTGCTAGGAAATGTCCAACCCAGAAGTCATCATTGTTATTAAAAACCTAACAGAGCCTTTTTTTACTTTCTGTTGCATCTTGAGCTCAGTGGTCTATGTTGATGTGGTACTAATCAATGGACAGAATGAGTCTCTCCCTAGCAGTACAGTAACACATGGGAAAACAAGACTTCATTCTTAGTGCTCTACAAAGGTTTTATTCACCTTAATTTATGCCTGGGTCCATTTGTCCATCCATCTGTTCTGTGCTGTGTGGGGGCAAAACATTTGCTTCCAGGAGGGTTTCATGGTGCTGGCTGCATATAAAGTCCTGGAAGGTTTGAGAGACCCTGGTTCCCTGAGGAACAACCTCTGTCTCAGCTCTGTCATGGCGAAGGATGTCTCCTGGAGCACTTCTCCTACTTCCTCTGGCAAGGAACTCTCCACAACCAGCAGCAAGGTGTATTCACTAGAGGCCCCGGAAATTGCTTCTTTTGCAGGCGTGTGAAAGCCTACACTATTTGAGTTAAGGATAAGGCATCCACTAGGGAAAAGCAGCCGCTAGCTGCTAGCTGTCTACTCTTTGTGAACAGAATGGCTTATTTCACTGCTTGCTTTTCAGATACATATTGCTGTGGTGAGGGGTACCCAATATAATTAAAAAAACAAACAAACTTCCTTTCAGAAACCCATTCAGATTGCTAAATGACAGTCACATCTTTTGCATCATATACAAAAGTTAGGCACTCAAAAGCAAGGTAACAAATTAAGGACCACAGAAACATTACATGGCCCACCTAATAAACAAACACACTTGTATTTGATCCTAAATCAAATCCCAGGTCCTCTGCTGCACTGTAGCAGCTCTTTCTTGTACCACAGCCATGGAGGATCAGCTCAATGCTCACATCTGCTAGTGATACAGAACTGGCCTTATGGCTCCTATGTCACTGCCATTTCCTGCCACTGAATGCAGTGATGCTAAGGGTAAAGAGGGCATGGCTATAACATCCCATTGCCTTCTGATCCTTAGCTGTCATGCTAGTCTCTTGGGACCACTGGCAGCCAGCATAATTTAGAACAGATTGCATGCTGCTGAGACTTATGCCAGGGGACTGTGACAGCACTGAACCAACTCAGAAATATCAGGAATGTCAGATCTGGTCTTGTCTAAGACCCTGATCGTGCAAGCACTTATGTATGTACATGACTTTACTTCTGTGAGTAGAAAATGTTTGCAGGACTGGGGCCTAAATTGGCTAGAAGACCTTTCTGAAGTCTTGGAGCGTGTTAGCTGTCACATTTAGCTGAAGGGGAGAGGGTGCTGAATTGTTAATGAAGACTTCCTTTTTCAGAATGTTATTTAAGCACTGGTATAAAAGAAACAGTAGCAAATAAATGATCTCCCTTCCCCCCCAATCCTAAGCCCAGTATCTCACCCAAAAAATCACAAAAACAAAAAACCTAAGAGTTTTAAATGGTCTTCCCAGTGCCCACCCCCCTCTCCCTTGCTTGGCTTTCCCAACCTCCAGACTGCACATTTGTGATGATGACATTTCATTAGCTTTAGTCATCATGATGTCTTCCAGGCAAGATTTAAACCTCTGGTATAAAAATAAGCAGGAAAAATCATTTGGAAAATACAAACATTTTTGGAAAATACAAACAAAAAGATCTTCCCTGTATTTCATAAAGTAAACTGCACAAACCCAATTTTATTATTTCTTTTACAGGTCACCTTCAGGGCTGCTGAGTTGTGATGAAATGTGTTTCTTTGCATTTGATAAGAATAATATGTTTACATTTATTATGTTGGCAGTGTACAGTTTATGAAGTCTTTATTCATTTCCTTGGGGCTGGAATCAGGCCGGGTCATAGCAGTTATTTATTTATTTTGAGGTTGACATCTTATTATCCAAATTCAAAGCCTGTTCTCTCTCTCTCTCTCTCTCTCACTTTTCTCTTTCTCTCAAAGTAAATCCCTAGTCCTCATAGTTGTGGAGAAAATGGCAATGGGAAAGGAGTGGAAGTGATGCAGTTCTGTATGCCTGAATCCACAGGCAGCCTGAAACAGTTGCTCTAAGAGGTGTGATCTCAGTCATCTCAATGGGGTATTAATTCAAATGCAACTTGTCAACTGGTCAAATGTCAATTGTTAACTATTTCACTGCAGGCCAAAAAACATTGGCATGATGAAGATCTGGATATTCTTCTGTGAGGGACCCCTTATTTTGGTGCCATAAATTCATGGGAGAGAACCACCACTTTTTTTTTTTACTGGGAATCCAACAAAGGTGGGGAAGAACAGGGCTGAAGGGAGCATCTCTAGGTTCTGAGTAGTGTAGGCAGGGTCATCCCACAGTGGCTGTGGGAACAGGTGACTTCCACCTCGGTTTACTGGGTGTTTTCGTCCCTCTGTTAGATGCTGTCTCTGGGTTTCTGCCAACATGACTGCACTGCTTCCCTTTCACTTTGTATTTTCAGGCTTTCTTTTACAACCATGAAGACTAAAAACTTTTTTTCCCAGTGAATGCTGAGATATCAATGTTATCCGCTGACTCTTGGGGCAGGTGCTGTAAACATTCACCTTGTGTGCCTGTGCCTTAATCTGCCTTGTCCAAGGCAGATATCTGAAAACTGTTTAAGAAGTGTCTAACAAAACACCTGTGATCACATGCTGAATTTCTTAAGCATTTCTGAGTGCAATACATTTTACTGTTTCAAGT
>NW_005842530.1:84852-102898 GCF_000455745.1 Alligator sinensis
CTTGTGTTTTGAGTGGAGCTCAAAGGAATAACCCAAACTTTTCCTTATTGAGTCCATTATTGCTTTGCCTTTTAGGTTAGTGTTAGAATGATGTTGTAGCTGTGATGGTCCAGGAATTATGCAACAGGCAGAGATATCTTAGGTCAATAGTTTGGATAGAGTTAAATGAGCTTTTGAATGCAAGACATTCTTTGTGAGACCTGATGAAAAATGTCTTACATTCAAAATCTTGTTTAACTCTATCCCAACTATGTGGATGGTCCAATGAGAGATATTATCTTAAGAAATCCGTGCCTTTTGCTTTTTAGGGCATAGAAATACATTGTTGTCACTTAGGAACATTAATTGTTTCTTATATATGGGGGTTTGTTGTTTTTTGTCATTTCCCTGTTTATCTTAATTTTTTAAAATAATAATAAGCTCCCACCATCTTTATAATTATTATTACTACTACTTTCTTTAATGATACATTTATGAACATCTATATTATAATTATCAACAAGGATGTACTATGTAATTGCTGATATATTTATATATTATATTAATGATAACAATAACAGTAACAACAGCAATATTACCACCACCATCACAACCACTAACACCATTACTACTACTACTACTACTATTTGCATTTCTCTGTGTGCATAAATAAAAGACATAGTTAAATATGTTTTCATAACTGGAATAGATGGTGTCACCATTTTTTAAAATTTAATAACTGAAGCTATTCTGCCTACAACATTCATGATCCTCTATTAGCTTTGAAATATCATGGGAAAAAACTGCTAGTGAAAATGCATGGTTTACAAAGGAGCCCACAAGCCCGGTATCCAGGTTTTGGCCATTAAAAGAACTGGCTGACCATAGGGGCTTTCAGTGAATATATTCTGGGTCTTTTTATATCCACTTTCATTGTAGAGAACTCTGTGTTGATTTCAACTAATGGTAATTTGTTAAACATTTTACTGTCCCTTCCCTTGAAAACAGCCTGTTGTACAAAGTGGTATAAAAATCTATCAGTTCTATCTCTTGGCATTTTTGAAGGATTTATCACTGTAGTATTCAAATTCTGTGTATGGATTTAAAAAAAACAGTAGGAAAGCTGTCTTGGAAGCATCAGTAACATTCACTACACTTGACATGTTGTGATGTAATGCAGTTTCACTAGGCTGAGGAAAGAATGCAAGGAAACATTAACAGCTTTAAACAGGGCCTGACAAAGCCCAGGACCTTATCCCCACCCCCATCCCATACCACACCATAAGACCACCTATGCCACCATGCTGCTAAACCCCTCCCACTCAGGGTGGCATTGGCAGGCATCCCCACTCAGAAAACTAACTGAAAGAGCATGAGGCCCCCTTTGTACTTCATAGGAGTTCCAAAACAAACCCACTCCTTCAGGAGTAGCAAGAGAAACATCAGGAGTATGTGCTCTCCCATAGAGAGGCAGTAACCTCACTATTTACCCAGCAATCAGAGGGTTGTCATGTGGCTGGGTAAGCTGGTAATGGTGTAAACTTTTTCTTTTCTACTATGACTGTTGTGATGCTGTTGATGGGAGTAGTGGTTTTCGAGAGGAATGCTGCAGTTCACACATCAGAGTTATTGTGGTCAGGCTGTCTGCAGACTCAGGCAGACACCCCATCATTTAATACATATTTTCAGTGTCTTACCCATACACTTGAAAGTTATACACTTGCTGCTGCTTTGGAATGAAAGTTTGGATTCCATTATATCCACAAGGAGCACCGCACAAACATATTAGTGTTTATGTTTTAATGCTGACCTGATTATAAGATCTTTCAAGTGCTTTAATTTAGTTGGTGGTAAGATTCAGCTGGAAAGAATTGAAGCCATTGGTGTTTTTTGATGAGGGTGATCAAAATTAGTACTATAATCCAATCCTATGGAGAGGCCTACCACCTTTCAGTGAAAGAACACCAAAGTCAAGACTTCTATCCGTGTTTTATTGCTTTCAAAAGACAGGCTTCCCTATCTAAGCTAACGTCATCACCCTCTAGTGGCTGTTTCTCATAAATTAGTAGACTCGCTTAAGCATGTGCATACCCTCTCCTGCATCCAAAATCCTGTCCTGTTATATTTGTGTCTATGTTCAGATAGTAAATTTGGGGGGTTAGAGACAAAAGTGGGTCCTGACATTTCTATTGAAACAGTTTTCTGCCAGACAACGGGTTTTGATGAAACTGAAAGATTTCACAGAATTACCTTGCTTTAGATGGTAATTCTCACAAAAAAATAGTTTCAGAATTTACAAAAAAAAATCATTTTGGAAAGTTTTTGAAACTTTATTGGACATTTTGAGATTCTAATGACAAATGTTCTCCAAATACTTTTGCTAGAACAATATATAAAGCATTAGCAAGAAGGAGCAAATTACAAGGAAACCAAACCAGTTGAATTTTACCATTTTGCTGAACATGGAATTCCTTAGGCTGTGTTGCCAGCCTTATAAACAGGGATCTGAGTTTTCCATTACCCACAGAAAAACGGAGAAAATTATGGATTTTCCCCTTTACCGGAGGAAAAAGCGAATTTCTCATTTTACCACAGAAACTAGTGGATTTTGCAGTTTTGCTAAGAGCTCTTCTCTGCAGGCTGGCACAGTTCCAGCCTGCAGGGAGCTGGGGGAGCAGGAGGAGGGCGGTCAGGCAGGGAGTGCCACGTGCATGTACATGCACATGGTCCCTGGCAGCCTGGAGAGCAGCTCCTGCAGGTAAAGGGGTGGGGGGAGATTGAGGACCCCATAGTGAAGGAGAGAGGGAATTCAGCAAGGCTTGGGCTGGGGCTGCTGCCAGGGACTTTAATGCATGGCCGCAGAACTCCTGCAGGGAGCAGAACAGGGCTGTGGGCAGCGTGTCCAGGGGCTGGAGGAGAGGGGCCAGCTCCCCGTTGCTGTGCACACTTGGGGGGCAGGGGAGACCTGTGCCCCCCAGATCCATGTGGGGGGGCAGTGGGCTGCCCATTGTGGTCTCAGGCTCCCTGCCCTGTTGCCCTCCTCCAGGGCCTCCGCAGCCCAACAAGGTGTCGTGGGGCACAGAGGGGCCATGTGGGGATCTCCTTGCCATTTCGAGCTCTGCACCACCCTGAAGATGCATCCCTTGCATGAGTGATAGCAGTGGGGGTGGCCGCATGGGGTTGTGCCCCTCACTGCTGCCGTGCATGCAGGGGACACATTGCCAGGGCAGCGCAGAGCTGGTAGTGGCAAGGAAGTCCCTGCATGGCCCTGCAATGCCTTGCAGTGCCAGGTCCACCAGGCTGTGGAGGCCCCAGGGGAGGGCAGCATGGCAGGGAACCTGAGCTCACAGTGGGCAGCCTGTCCCCATCCCCTCCCTATGCACAGATCTGGGGGTGAAGGTCTCCCCTGCCCCTCTCTGGGAATGCGTGCAGTGGGGGGGACCTGCCCCCTACCCCAAACCCGCAGCAGGGGGGGAGGTGGGCTCTGTGCTCTGCTCTGCTGCAGCAGCTGCTGCCTCCTGCTGTGGGCAAGGGGCTATGGACCTGGCTCCCTGGCCCCATAGCCCTGGCAGCTGGGGCCCGCCTCCGGCAGGGCTGGAGTGGGCAGAGGGCTGGGGGTGGGGGGCATCAGCAGGTTGGGGGGGCTGTGAGGGGGAAACAAGCAGGGCCAAGGGGCTGTGGGGTAGGGAGTGAGGGGATCCAAAAGGGCCAGGGGAGATTGTGGGGAGTAAGCGAGGAGCCTTTCATTTTAATCACAGTTTTTGGGGTTTTATCAGAGAATTTGTGATTTTTTTTATGAGGGAAATTCAGGATCCCTGCTTATAGGACATTTGTGACTCTGAGTGATCACCTCCAGTAGGTCATATCTACTCTGTGGCAATTAACTCTTAACTGCAGCGCTCATGGTAAGCCAGTTATGCCCTCTTAGAACATACCTGCTGGGTGGCCAAACATGGCAGATACATCCTAACATTTCACCAACTCTGGAGGAGCAACAATAAAACAACAACAGTGCACCATGTGGTGGTAGAGACCAGTGGTATGGGAGTGAGGGATGAGAGACACCGTGCACGTGAAGGGTTCCATATAATAAGCATTCATTTAACACATTTCCTGACCTTCACTCCCCTCCCCACAAGCCCCTCATTAAGTTGTTAGAAATGGATCAATAGGCTCAAGGGCAGAAGGCTGCTTGGATTCCAGGTTACTGGACGCCACTGGCTGTGATGATGAAGTGGACTCTTGGTTTGTATTAAAGGCTGCTGCTAATCCCTCTTTCCCATTAAGAACCTGCCACCACAGAGCAAAATTATTTCCTTGTGTTTTGACAGAAGATGAACAATTGCATTTACAGAAGCAATTCGAAAGACCGTAAAAGCTGTCAGCATGAGAGGCGTGTGTGTGTGTGCGCGCGTGCGTGCACACATGTATCTACGTGGGTATGCTTACCAAGAGGCATTGCTTTGGAGGTGCCTGCCTCCTTCTCTTCATGGAAGTACATGCAATTTTTTTCATGTGAAAGAGTGAATACATGCAGGGCCACAGAAATGTCTGGGAAGTCACTAGCCAGATTGTTTCACTGCAGACCCAGAAATGAGGCTGCCCTGCGTAGGTGGGGTGTTGCCCAGGGGTGGGAGGGAGAAAAGGTTCATTGCAGTGATTCTTTGTTACTGGTTCTGAGTCTCTGTTTCTTCTCCTTGTACAGTCATTTATTCCAATGCAAAGAGGAGCTGAACTGTCACTATTCTTATCTAGTAGCATCTTGTACTCCCTGCATACTGGTGCATAGCGCTATCCAAGGTACCAGCTAAAAGAGAATCAGGTCCAGAGGGGGAGTTAAGATTCAGAATGACCTTGGAAAAATGGAGAAATGGTCCAAAACTAATTAAATAAAATTAACTAGGAGAAGTGCAAAGTCCTGCACTTGAGACGGAACAGTTGGATGCACAAATACTAACAGGGGAATGACTGGCCAGGTTACAGCACTGCAGAAAAGGGCCGGGGGTTATAATGGGCCGTAAGATGGATATGAGCCAATGGTGTTCTCTTGTTACAGAAAATGCCAATAGCATATAAAGGTGTTGCTTGTATTTTGACAGAAATGAAGTGATTATTCTGCTCTATTCAGCACTGCTGAGGCCTTTCTGGAACATTGTGTCCATTTTTGCGCCCTGTCCTTGAAGAAAGACATGGACAAAAACAAGGAGGAGTCCAGCAGAGAGCAGCAAAAATGATTAGAGGTTTAGGAAATATGACTTACTAGGAAGGACTGAAAGAACTGGGATTATTTAGCCTGGAGAAGAGACTACTAAGGAGGGATTTGATTACAGTCTTCAAATACCTGAAGGGTGGTTATAAAAGGGATGGTGATAGACTATTCTCTGTGGCTTCAGGGAATGGGACAGGGAGCAATAGTCTTGAATTGCAGCAAGGAAAATTTAGGTTGGATATTAGGAAGAGTTTTCTAACTATGAGGGCAGCTAAGCAATGGAACAGAAATGGGCTCCCAAGGGAGGTGGTGCTCTCCCCTACCTTCAAGAGGGGGTCTTCAAAAGGAGGTTAGATAGGCATCTGGCGGGGGTCATCGGAACCCAGCACTCGTTCCTGCCTATGCAGGGGGTTGGACTCGATGATCTATTGAGGTCCCTTCCAGCCCTAATGTCTATGAATCTATAACCGAGAGAGGTTGTGGAATCTCCATCCTTGGAAGTTTTTAAGAGCAGTTAGACAGATTGCTGGGATGGTTTAGTCAGGGATGATCCTGCCTTGAGTAGGGAGCTGGACTAGATGGCCTCCTGAGAGTTGTTCCAGCCCTACTTTTCCATTTTTCTGTTTTACCCGGTCTCCCATAGGGTGAAGGATGTCATTTGGCTTACTGCACAGTACTAGGAATCAAAAGAGCTAGACTCAGTTTCTGATCCTGCCACTAATGTTTTATGTGACCTTGGCTGTGTCTACACAAGACGCTGACTGTGCTTTTGTTACTGTGCAGTCATTTAGTATTTGTATAAACAAGAACTAAATGACTGTGCAGTAACCTGCATTACTGCGCAGTGGTGCTGCAGTAACCCAAGACTACTTCACAGTAGTGTTGCATCATGGTTTCTACCATGGGTTCTGCACAGCCAGCCTCTCATGTAGATGCAGCCCTTGAGAAAATAATTTAATCTGTTTTTGCCTTAGTTTTCCTGTCTATAAAATGGGGACAGTACTTTTCTGTTGTATCTTAGAAGTACAACAATGCTAAATTCTTATGATCACATTTGTAAATGACTTCAAGATTCAGTGTTGAAAGATTATGTAAGTGCAAATTTTATTATTGTTGTTATATTTTAGAGGAAAAACTGTGCCATTTGAGCAATTGCTTTCACAGAGGCACAAAGATTACAGCTTTTCACATCATCTGAAAGAAGCAGTCAGCATGAAAAAAGTATCCTAGAAAATTCAACTATAGTCATCTACACAGCAAATACTTCAGCTCTTAGCCTTTTATCTTTGCTTTTCGATTCAGAGTTTCTTTTCAATGTACCCTGCAGACAGTATCTCTGTGTGCTACTGTGCTCCACAGCCACACCTACTGAGAGAGAGCCCCCTCTACCCCTAGGACACCCAAACCCCAGTTTTCTCACAGCAGTGGTTGTATATTATAGAGTGGGAAGGACATTATTTGACAGCTAATATTGTAAATGATGTCTAATTTGGTTTGTATATGGGAATAGTAATAGCTACTGCTGCTGTGGTTTTGTTGCTTCAGGGTAAATGCAATAAATAGGAATTTTAGAGGCAGGCCCAATGATGAGGATGGGGGTTGGGATTTCATTTGGACTTATTGTGCTGCCACTATTAAATCTCCCTTCTTATCTTCATGGAATGAAGTATGTATGGATTCACATGTTTTCTGGCCTGCTGAGCTTGAGCTATTTTGAAATCTGTGTAAAAATCTGTGTCCCATTAAGTGCTATCCACAAGACCTTCCGTGAAATATAATCTTTCACATGCCCAGAGCAGCTTTCATTTCAAGATCACAGAGCCCTGTCCAAACACTGATTGAACATCCCAACATATCTGTGGACCAAGCAAGCATGATTATGCCCCTTTTGCAGATGGAGAAGTAGAGACACAGAGGTTTTGTGCCCATAGCTGCACAGTGAGTCAGTGACAAAGCTGTGAAGACTTAGTTCCTTAGCTTTTTCTATTAGACTTCACATTCTCCTGGAAATGTAAGTAGGAGCTGCAACTTTGGCTGTCAGATATCTGTTCCTGAGCTTTGAGCTTTTGCATTTCCCTTTAACAGTTTCCTTAGCACAAGGCACCCAGGATTCATGCCAAGCCTGTCAGAGGCTGCAGAGCATGTACTGAGGAATATGTCTGTCAGGGGATGAAATACAAATGCCCTGTTTTTTAAAATAAAGGAAAGAATTTATCATGCACACCATGAACAGAGGACAGAAAAGAAAGGAAGCTCCCTTCCTAGCATGTGTGTGCCTCTTGCTCCCTTGAGACTGGATTTGCCAGAGTCCAGCGCAGCTGTCAGGTGAGGCAGAGGGGCATGGGACTGGCACTTTATTATTTTATTTCCCCTTTCCAGCATCTTGTATTACATGACTGGAAGCTCCGCAAGTACACTCTAAATCAGAGCTTTCCAAACTGTGTGCCGCGACACATTAGTGTGTCGGCGGCAGTGTATAGGTGTGTCGCACGAAATGCAGAAAATTTTGCGGAAGGGCACCGCGGAGCTCCCTTACTCACGTCTGCTTCCCTTGGCCCCTCCCCCGGAACTGAATTACTGTCGCGAAATGATGCATGTCTAAAAAGTGTGTCAACAACATGAAAAGTTTGGAAAGCTCTGCTCTAAATACACTTGGGTGCCTTCTGCCTGCTTGTCTGTCTCTTGCATATCTGACTGCACACAGAAAAGGCCATCGTATTTTCTCAGCTGGTTGAGTATTCTGGATATTTTTTATGTCTTGTGTATTTTTCCAGGGATACTTGGTTTTTTTGCCTGAGTTAAGGCACTTAACTCAGCTTTTCATGAAAAGTAAATATTATGTGTCTTTTCCTTAAGCCCTCATTCACTCTCTACAGAGGCACAAACCTCACTGAAGTCAACAGGAATTCTGCTCAAGAAAGAGCTTCATGTTTTATGCCTAATGTTTTATGTTAAACACTTAGTCCTCATGTTTAACCCCAGTGAAAGTAATGGGAATACTTGTGTGAGCAAGTACTGCTCATATGAATAAAATGCCATGGAAATGATAATTTAGTCTTCCCCCTAGAATATAATCTCCTTCCCTTAAATAGCGAATAAAGCAGGAAATCTCTCCAAACTCTGCACTCTCTATAATCTCTCTGCATAATCTGTGAAATATCTTTAATCTGTAATCTGTCAGTGTAGTCTGTCTGATACCCAAACAAACTTTCTAGGTAATCTCCTGTTTAATCTGACTAATCATTTAATCTAATCTCTCTAACCTTTCCATATAATTTAATTTAAACATATTTCTAATAAAAACTCTCAGACTAGCATTTCCATTTTGTTTAATCTAATTCTTGTTTTTTTTCTGAAACCACCATATGACATTAACGTTGCTGCCCCTTTGGCCTGAATGGTTCACTGGAGTTGGAACCATGCAATGTTTGTTTCCCATAGAGTGAGGAATCAGTGAAATATATTGGGTGTGTTCTTGGTGTAATCTTAATTCTGTAAAAAGAACATACATTCGCCTAAACAGTAGGTTTCCTAGTTTTCTTGTCAGAAAATCACACGTCTGCTCCTCTGACTGGGTCTGCTTCCTCTTATGACACCTTCTCTTAGTTTGCTGTCCCAGTTGCAGGCTACAAGAAGACTCCTTAGTTGTTGCACTTACATGAAGGGTCACCCTCTGACCTGTCATGGGCCTGTTGCTGTGAGTGGTCCCTTCTTGTCATTGTTTTCACTTTTAGTCCTGAAAAGGGCTTGATTACCACTTCTGTTGAGGAGGGTGTAATCAAGGAAGAGTGCTTGGGACCCCCACTGTTGCATATGTGAGCACATTGTTAGATCTTAGACTCACTTGCTATTATCTTTTCTCACCATCTGACCCTGGTGAAATATGATCCTGTAAAAGCTATGCCAGCTGCTCCTCTGCTATGGTCTGCAGGTGCAGCTGGGATGTCTACCCCAACATGCTGTCACACCCACAAGACAGATAGTTGTTTCAATAAATGACTGCAGAGGGAGAAGGGTTAACAAGGCAGCGGCATCTCCTTGGGGTGGATGAGGCGCTGAGGCCCAGATGGTGTGCTTGATCACACAGGCCTATGCCAGTGCAGTACTACCCTAGAGGGAATTTAAGGAGGGATTGCATGTCAGAGAGCATTTTTCTCTGGTTGCACAGGCTGCACTTGCACCATCCATTAGGCTTTCCCACAATAGCCACAGTACAAAGAAGATTAAAGCAGTATGCCACCCTAGAGGCCCCTGAAGGAATCAGCTCCCTCAGTCCCCACTCAGTAAGGGGACTACTTTGTGAATGGCCCTTGCACTCTCCAGGCTCCCCCCAACCCTCCAGCTTCTTCATCTCCCTCCTTCAGGTACCCTCCCACAAGGACCAGTCACCCTATGTTCACAAACGTGCAGTTAAAATGCTTTCTATCCCCCCCCCCCGCCACACACACACACACACACACACACACACAGTGGACTCTACTCTGAGGTTGGATTGGATCTGGAGAGAAGCTGTACAATTGATCTACATTCGTTGCCAGGAGGTAAAGACCTAGCTCTGTTCAGAGAACAGCTAGATCATATTTTCACTTCATGCTCCCCTCAGTACTGTGATGCCGAATGTCAGGGGAAAGCAGGCAGCACTGTGACAGGCTACATGCCTGCCACAGATGGTGCAGCATATTCTTTTCCTGGTAGCTGTGACCTGGCTGGGTTGGTTAAGTCTCTACCAGGCTACCTGTTGCCTACCATGTAGGTTCTGGAAACCAGCTGCAAGGAGGAAACATGCTGATTATTATTCTCCTTGGTGTGAGAACCAGGGCAAACAGATACACACTGGGCACCTCTACATGTGCATCCATGCACCTTTTCTAATGGGCATTAAATTTAGTACCTCCAATGTGAGGTACTAGGTTAATGTGCATTAGGCTGTGCTAATGCGCAGTAGTGCATTTGCATGCTTTTTTAGTGATGTGTAATGTGCAGTAGGCTATTTTACTGTGCATTAGCATAATGTCACGGTTTTTTATGCCCACACATTTTTTTGTATTTTAGCCAACAGTTTTTCATGCCCACACATAAACACCCACACACTTGCTCCTTCCCCCTTATCAGCAGTAGTTTCCAGTACCAGTAATAGAAAATGGGCATGAATTAGGTTAAAATAAAATGAACATTTTAGCAGGAGTAGCAGTACCTGCTGTAGTTAGGTTTTCAAATTGGGATCAATTACAAAATTCTATGTTCAGGCAGACATCATTTTGGGAAGCATTCGTTATTTGGACTGGTATTTTTTTTAAGGCATTGTCTCTGCCCCACGGTGAATTCTTTGTTTCATTTCATTTGGTTTTGGTTCTTTCAGGTCTAAGCAAACGACTTCAGATGTATCTGAGGAGGGTTAAAGAACAAACTTCTCGTGGCCTTTTTCTTTTTTCTGTTCCTCAGCAGAAATAGCTGATACTTGAACGTTGCAACTTGAGTTAAAATAGTTCTCACTGAGGAGTGCTGCATAGCCTTTTTCCAGAGGAAATTGGATTTGATTTGACCAGGTTATTAGCATTTGAAAATTGCATACTGAGCCTACATAGGAGAGTGTTTTTGCTAAGTTTAAGTGCAGACCTCAGGAATGAGGCACTGTACATGAGTGAATAACTTAGCTCTGCAGTCAATTGGCTAAGCCTCAGAATGGCTTCACAGCAGTATGGACAGCTTTTCAAATGGTTTGAAAAACTCAGGGTAAAGAGGATGGACCCTCCCTCCATTCCTGCCATTTACCAAACAAAATGTCTCTTTTACGGATGGAAAAAGGCTGAGCTCTGGAAATCAAGACAGCACAAATCTGCTTTTCAGTTCTTCGGTGCTTCATAATTTTCTGCACTTCACAACCTTTATTTAGTGAGCCTGGTTTTGCTGAACAGGTTGGAAGTGCAAAGCTGCAGTTTGGTATGGAAATAGCCTCCACTCAGGAACAGTGCATGGCTCTGTTCCAGAAGCAACTGTTCTTTATTTGACCAATTTAAGAGGTTTTTTTGAAAATTACATACTGAACCTGTACAGTAGCGATTATACTGGGCTCATTAACCTGGCATCTACAAGAGGATGCACTGTGCAGAGTTGCCCCTCTCTTGAACTACAATGCATAGTAAACTTCTTAATCTCCCCTGAGGCACTCCTAACTAGCCTGGATGCACTTTGCAAATAGGATAGGTGGCTCTGAATTTGTTGGTCAGGGACAACAGTGTTCCGGGGTTGTTTAACAAAATAGATTTAGACTAGAGCACTGTACTATTTTGTGAGCAGGCAGTACTTTTCATCTCTGGAGATACATGATTCTTCTTTTAGTTTTCTCCACTATTTCTTCAAAAGTAAGCAAATGAACAAAAATACTATAGAAAATTCAGTTCAGAAAATACATGTTGCAATCAAGTTGTATGGTTCAGGTTTCTGGAGTCCAGTATAATAGGCTTAACCCCTGCTCTTCGCGTTGATCCATTACAATGGGATTGCAGTGCAACACAAGGTTATGTAGCATTGTCATGTGATGACTTGATGTAAGGATGTGATGATGATGTTTTGTGATGTGACTGCACAAACTGTTCAGAGTGCCAGTGCTTGGCCAACCGTGGGCAATGGAGAGGTGGAGTGCAGTAAATACCTCCAGGGAAAATGTTGTGGGCTTCTTAGTTTGTACATTAGACTGCAGGTTCCATTCTCAGCCTTGAATGGATCCTGCAGTAAATCCTTGATGTGCTCACAATAACAGGCAGTCATTCACCACTGCACAGTGGCTCAGGGAGTTCTCTGTAGCTAACTCTGGGAGGCAGTAGTAATGAGGGGGAATAATGGCTTTTTTGGGGTTAATAGATCTTGACAACCTGATTTCCCTTGGTGAAAATAAAAGGGAATAAATCTTACAAATACTGCAAAATCAATAGCCAGCAGCAAAGGGGCTGCCAGTAAGACCCTGTCCACAGAGCTCTTTTTTCCCCTTAAATTGTGAATTGTACATTTAAAGTGGATGGGGCCTCCATAGCCTGGGTGGAGCCAGAAGATCTTCCATTCCTCCCTCTTATACATCTCTAGGGTTTATATCTTAGCCGCCAACCTTGGAGAGAAGGATAGGATTTTCTGGTGGCTGCTTAATTGGGAGAACTCCAGAGTGTTGTATGGAAGAGAGATGCAGTGTTTTTAGCTTTCACAGAGGCCTGGAGCTTGAACTCACATCTCACATGTAGAAGCTTAGAGATGGTACTAATCACTGGGCCATTTGGAGAGGAGGGATACAAGACTTGAGTTTTAAACTAGTCAGTAGCACTGTCTTGTACCTTCTTGTCTTGTCCATTGGGTGCCACACTTCCCTGTCTCTTATATCACCGGGCCTCTCTAACTGCGTGATGGCAGCACTCCAGAAGACTCCCCCTTCCACTGTGTTAGCAACCTGAAGGCAGAGTTAACTTCACCTTTCTCTGCTTTTCCAAGGTCAGAGTTTAGATTTCTTTGAATGAGTCAGCCAAAAGCTGCCCCAGATATGTCTGAAAGACCATTTAAAGTGATTTAAACAAAAGAAGTTTTATTGGCAGTTTTACAGAAATAGAGAGAAAATGGTAAAATAAAAGGTAGTTAAGCATATACTGAACATGCTTAAATGAACACTGTGGAGAGTATCATTAGACTGGCAATAAAACAAGAATGATTAGACTAGGGAGATGGTGGGATTTGTGTGTTGACCCACTCTGTTAGTAGATGTTGGTACCCTGCTGGGAACTGCTAGTGGATTCTTGCTGACTCACTGTTTGCAGGCTGTGAAACTAATTAACTCCATGCTGGATAAGATTGGGGCTGGTCTGTAGTCCAAGAGGGTCTTGGCTGAACAGTACTCTAGGAAGAACTCTGAGAGCACATAGATTTAAGGAGGAGGGCTCTCCCCGTAAAATCCTTAATATCGTTGTTAATTTTTCTGTGAATGAAAGCAAATTCCTGAGAAAGGCACAGTTCTCACTCAACACCATCTGTGGACAATGGTATGGAAGAGGGTGGGGAAGTCATCAGAAACATGGAAGGATTCTTTGAGTGTAGGGCAAGGTAGAAGCTCACGTCTCAGAAGAACAAATGTGGTGAGAGGGTTCTGAGAGTTTATTAAGGTGGTTTGGAAAGGAAAAGGTGCAATGAAAGTCTATGATAGAGAGTGTATATATATACCTAAATATATAGCTATAGATATATTTTAATAATAATAATAATAATAATTTAAAAAGGAAGAGTGTGTCTGTTGATAGTCCCCACCTTTTGCTTACAGGATTCTTGCCCTGTTTCTGTGCAGATGGTTCCCTTTATACAACATTTGCCCTTGCTTGAGGTCAGGTCCCCATATTAAGAGTAAGGGAGTGTCTTTGTTCTCTTGTTCCCTTAAGCTCTTTGTCTCCCTGGTTCAATACACAATAGAAAATAGGTCTCACTTCCTTCAGCTTGTCTTAATTCCCCATCTCTCTGCTATTTGGCCTATAGTGATAGCCAGAGATGATTCTAGCAGGGTGCGGGGGCTGGGGCAAATTAGCCTGTGCAGTGCCCGGATGGGGGGGCGAGGAGTGGGGTGGTGAGTGGCCAGACATGAAGCTGGCCCCGCTCTGCGGGGCCAGGGGCAGTATCCCCAATTGGCACCCCCCACCCCCGGTGACAGCTTTCCATTCTCATGAGAGGGAATGCAACAGAGGCGCTAGATTTTGACTTGGATTTCTACCTCAGTCACCAGCTTCTGGTGTGTCATTGGGTTTAAGTTCTCTGAGCCTCAGTTTCCCCTATGTAAATGGTAATAATATTTCCTTTGTCCCACTTTTTGCGCATCCTGAAGACCAGTGATCCTTAACTCATGGCTTGTGACAACAGGCGGCAAGCAAAGTATCCCACAGCAGTATTTGCTCAGTATTATTGTCCATGGGACCCTTTATTTAGATCTTATTACTCGTATATGTTAGGACCTTAAGAGGATATATATATATAGGCTATATATATATATAGAGAGAGAGTCTTAAAGTCCCAACATATATGAGCAATAAGATCTAAATAAAGGGTCCCATGGACAATAATATTGAGCAAATACTGCTGTGGGTATATATATAAGAGACCTTTTCAGATTTCTTCCAGAGAAGTGCTGGTGTTTTCTTTCTCAAATTCGTTATGCATATCTACTGGTCTTGCTTTTGTCATGCTGAAGACTTGATACAACACCCTTAATCATTCCTTCCCTTAGCATGCAGACAGAGAACAGACCCTTTCCATGCAAAATAACTCAGAAACAGAGAACAGTATCTTTAAGGAGCCAGAGACATAACTAATTATTAAAATCATCTGGGCTGTGGTTAGAATTAATTTTGATAGGCTGGACACCATTCTGTCTACTGCAAGCTTCATCCCAAATAGAAAGTTCTTCCTTCCACGCAAGAATTCAGCTAATTTAAAGTGATACCAAATGCCAAGCAACATTAATGAATTTATGCATGGAGGCCTCATTTAAATAGCAAAGGCAGATAGCTGTTTTTTTTTCATAGCACCTTTTTGTGGGAAAATCAAGACATTGAAGCATTAGAGTTCCACCTCTCTATTGTGAAAGATAAACACGAATCAGGATGCTACAGGCAATCCAGGTTGACAGAGGAAGCTGATATGAGGCCAGTCAGAGGATCCCCTTGAAACATCTGTTCATAGTGCCATGGTTTCCTCAGCAGGGATAACTGCTAAAATAATCATAACATTTAATAATGTTTACAATAACACTATATATTTGGCACATATAGTACTTTTCAGCCATAGATGACAAATCCCTCCTGCATTGTAAATATACTTATTCCTATTTTGAGGCGATTAAGGCACAAAGAGGTGAAGTAACTTTCCTGAAGTCACATACATAGCAAGTCAGTAGCTGAGCTGGGAATTGAAATCAACAATGATATGTTTAGCAGTAATAAACACTGGTTCAAATGTCATTTTTGTGAAGAGAGGGAATATTAGCCAAGAAGAGTATTTTTTGCAGAGATGACTGTAGCAGGATGAGGGGCCCAGGGCAAATCAGCTTGTGTGGAGCCTGGACATGGCGGCGGTGGTGAGGGGGTGGGGGTGGTGAGCAGCCAGATGTGAAGTCGGCCCAGCTCCGCGGGGGCCCCCAAAGTGCAGGGCCCAGGGCAGTCACCCTGATTTGCCTCCCCAGGGACAGCCCTGTTTTTTTGGAGATCCATTGTTTTAGTCCCTGTACAAGTACTGAATAAGGACAGTTCCAGTCCGAAGTAGTCAGTAAGCTACAGAGGCATGGCAAATGAAAAGTAGGAGGAGAAATACAGTCATTTATGTGAAGTCATCGAGCAGGGAAGTAGAAGAACAAGAAATAGAGCTCAGGTCTCCTGACCCCAAGTCCAGTGCCCTGCCCTCCACCAAATCCACTAAAACAAAGCATCTCCTGGGTTACTTCTTACCCTGTAAAAAGTACCATGATGCTGGTTCCAGGAGATGGCCAGGCATGAGTTCCTAGGTCACTGCTGCTCATTCCTAGTACCTTTGGCAGGTCAGCTGGAGGCTCTTTGTACAATTATAATGCATTTTTTTCCCATTGAGAAGGTCTTCCGGTCATTGCAGCAGCCACATGCAGAGTCATGGAGTGGGTTAGCACTTTACGCTGGAGCATTCAAGGTGACTTTCTCATGTTAAGAAAACAAAATCAAGCAACTGTATTTATCAATTTGTTTAGGATTTATGAAGTGTAGTATCTGGGTGCAGTGCTTTACAAACACCAACGAGACGGGGTCCTTCCCCAAGAAGCTTCCAAGTGCATTTGGACACCTGCTAATGCTAGGCAAAGGTAGTTAGCCATGTTAGTCTTTACACCAAGCAGAAGGTAAGGCAGTGTGGCACCTCAGAGAGTAACTCGTTCAGAGAAGCATGAGCCTTCCTAGGCAACCCCATATGCTAAGCGTCTGATGGAGTAGGTTGTTGTCTTTGAAAACTCATGCCTCTGAACTAGTTAGTGAAGTCTTGTGGACATTGTTGGGGTGGAAATCAAGATTAGGAGCAACCACTGAGCCAACACCCACTGAATTACAGGGAATATACCCATTTGCTGGGCTTTGAGTCAGACCATAATGCTGGCCTCCCTCACCCCCTGTATTACATTCTGAATGCATCTATTAACTGACTAAGGAGGCTGTTCAGAGATTGAAAATGTGTCTTAAACCTCCATCTACAGCCAGTGTGTGAAATACAGACTTGTCATGGGTCTCCAGGCGACCGGCTCAGCAAGCACTTTGCTAATGACATCACACTTCCCACTGATGAATGATGGACCATGTAGGCTGCCTTAACATAAGGCATTTCCTCTAATATTGCATAGTTTTCAAAATGCCTTTATTATTATTCTCTCTCTGCATCCCATGCATTACAAAACAAACTTAACCCCAACCAAATATGCCAGCTATGCTTTGCATACCAGTAATGGCAGTTTAAAGCATCTTGCTGCTTTGGCATATCAATAGCATACAACAGTAAAGCGTGCAGAATGTGGCAACCGGAAAGCAGTGGTGTGATACTTGTTGCTACGTGTTGGTTTCTTAAAAACCAAGCAAAGGACACAGCAACCCTTTGAAACACCCCCACCCCAGGGATTTTCAAAGCTGTTTGGCATATTTTACGTGACTTTCAAGGTGAGGGATCTTCAATGAAGCCTCTTTCAAAACGGATGTATGGTTCACATGAACTCTCTTCAGGCACTTCTAAGCCAGGCTAGGAAAACACTGCTGCTCTCTGGTAGGGGGGAGATAAAACTTAAGCTTTGTAGCACTGCCTAGCCATGTCCTGCACAGCCCTGAAACATTCTTTATCCAGAGGTTTTGGCTAGGGATGGCTGTATATCTCTTTGAAATAAAATGCATTTTGCATACGTAGAGGGTCTACTACTATTATTGTTTCTAATATGAAAATAAGTCCAGGGCTTCAACCAAAAATATAAATAAATACATTCAAAAGCACCAAGAGGAAGTGAAACAGTGCCTGTGGGATAGGACATTTATTCTGGGTCTTTCAGACCCAGTGCAGGGAGACCATATATCATCATAGGCTTTTGCTGCCTCACAGTCTTTTTTAACAAAATTTTTACATTTTAAATGAATATTTATCTTTATTTGACATTTATTGGCCATTTAATATTTAAACATGCTTAATAAATCTTGGAAACATTGCAGCTGTGAGCAGCAGGGCTTTTCCAGGTCCAAATCCCTTCTCTGCTGAGGGCTAACATTGGCATCTCAAACAACAAAACCCAAACATAGGCAGTGTCAGTAAGGGAAGCGGTGCCCTGTATCAGGAAATGTGACATGCTGTCTTCTCTTCCCGCTGGCAGTGCTATGCTGAGGGCTCCGCTGGGAATCCAGTGCTAAGCCAGAGGCTGAGGGGTACACTCTTAACAAGACATTGGTGATTGACTCTGGCAAACACAGCAGTGGTGGTGCAGTGGCCATAACAGCTCCCCTCCTCCTGGATTTAGGCACTGCTACTGCTGGGCACCTGCAGTCCCAACTCTGCCGGGCTGTGTTGGAAGGCGTTGATGACACAGTGTTTGGCACCAGTTTCTGGCGCTTCACAGTTTGTCTCCTTACGGATTTCATTTCTTGACCTGACACTGACAGGTTCTCCCTGCCTCTCAATGCTTCCTTCAGACAGCCTCTGAGCTCTTATTTATCTTCCTCTGTCAAACTCTGGCTCTCTGCTCCTGTTCCATTTTGATATGTCTCATTCTGAAGATAGATTCCTTGAATTCCAGTGTCACCTATAGTGCAGCAGGAGATCCCATTTCCTTCCTCTGTGCATCGCTTCACATCGATG
>NW_005842530.1:102908-112284 GCF_000455745.1 Alligator sinensis
GGATGAAACTGGTCAGTTCAGTGGACTGTTTTTGCAACACAAGACTTCCCAGCACCACATCCTGTGTTTGACACAGGCAGTGGTGAGTAGTCACACTGACAACTAGGGACAGAAATTACACATAAACTGATATAAGTATTGGAAACCAATTCAAATCTGTAACACAACAGAAGTTCAGTGCACGCAAACTGCTTTCAAAATGGCTGAAACTGGTTAAAGATAAACTTCAGTGGATATAGTATCAGACTTAACTGATTTAAGTTAAATTGGCTTATTGAACTTCTGTCCCAGATCCCCTCCAGATTCAAGTTAACTCAGTTCCCCGGCATCCCAGGATGCTTTGCACCTCCCTTGCAAATCCCCTCTCACAGGATGGGTGGACCCAAGCTGTCTGCTCCAGCTGAGCAGGGAAGTGTGCTCTAGCGCTGCCTGGCTTCTGGCCTGGGCCACTGCAGGCATGTGGCTGCAATTCTAGAATGAAAAGTCAATGTCTGTTCACTTGCTTATCAGTTCAGTCTACACAGCTTAGACTAACATGTGAAGTCTGAATCAATTCAGCCTCAGGCTTTTTGACTGTCTCTACTTAGCCTAAAGAGTAATGGGGATTTGGTTTGGTAGCCTCATGATTGAAAAACAGCATTTATGGTACAAAAAAGTGTTTCTGTTCTAAATCCATTCTATGGGCAAATCCTGGGAAGGCTTAACAGTGTAACCAACCCAAATATATTAGGACCATCCTGATCTTGGTTGCTCAATTTAATATCCTGCATATCCACTGTGCAGGGCATATATAGTCCCCAAATTTAATTTAAGTGGGAGAAAACTCCCTTTTATGGGTTGTGATACAGAAGTAGCATTATGTTGTATAGTAGCTATACAAGCTATACAGCCATAGCACTTCCTAATTGTCCAACTGAGGCACCTAATTCAGGCTCTTAGAGTCATATTGGAGGGTATTTACTTGGCTTCCTAAAATGGCTGTTTTGACTGCTGCAGCATGTTTTTGTGAGCCCAAATGCAAAGCTGAATGTAAGTTGAGCCAGAGCTGGTTGCATATAGAGCAACAGGCAAACATGTCATGTTACATATTTTATGAATCAAGTTTCTAGTAAGTATTTTAAGGCCAATATGCATCTCACCTCAAATCAGAAGATGAATGTCCTCCAGCTGCTGAATTTCTTTGCTTATAAAATCAATGCGTGAGCTGCCCCTGTTGGCTCTTCACTGGGCAGCTAATGAACCCTATCCTCAGAGCTGTTTAGCTTCATGCTGACATTCTGTGGCAGTAATGCTAAAGCAAAAACTATAGGATGCTGTCTGGAGTGATGTGGAGCGGGGGAGGTGTACTTGTCAGAGATGTGCATGGGCACTTGCTGAACAGTACGGGGAAGAGCATGTGAGGCTCTACAGGATAAGACCTGCACACTGACCAGCTTTTGCACAGATAGACAAGGTGCAAAACAGGTATGTTTAGCAGGCAGGCATGGTGCAAAGACCTGATCCACAGAATAGTAATCAGATGCTTTGCCACCATTTTTCAAGAAACCCAGTCTTCCTGCTAGGACCTGGGTGGTGCTACTTCATCTCTCCCTCTTCCTTAAGCTCAATAGTGCAGTCAGCTGTGTAGGCCCAGGGATCTCCTACCACCCCTGCTCCCCTTTGTACTACCCCACTCATAGCCATCTGTGTGATATGCGATTTGTTGATACATTGTAAAATGCTAAACACAGCAGCAGGTCTACAGCTTTAGAGATCAGTTCAATATAATGTGAGTCACCTGAAGGAATGGGAGAATAATGCTGAAGTGGGAATTTTCCCTCTTATGTGTGTGAGGATAAGTAATAATATGGAAAAACAGTCATAGTTGTTAACACAGTAAGTTATTCGGGGAGGGGGGGTGTAAAAGCTTTGTGAGATTATGCTCCTGAATCTGAACTGTAGATCTGACAAACCCTGGGGATGGAGGGAGGGGTTGGGATCTGGACCTGCACCTAATTTTGTAATTGGTCCTGAATTTCCACATTGGGTCTAAACAAGACCCCAGGCTCAGATACTTGTACATTTCAGAGTTTGAAATCTGTGGCTGAATATTGCCTTTCCCCTATACCTTTTTAAAGTTCCTTCCCTTTTCCCTTCTGTCACACACTGGTAGTTCCACTCCCTAGCTAGGGGTAGGCAACCTTTTCCAGCTGCTGACCAGAATGACCCACGCCAGGTAGGTGGACGGGTGGTCACTACATCCCTGCTGCCATGGCCATGTCTGTGGCATCACAGGGAGAGTGTCTGCAGCTGAAGCCCACTGCCACCAAATGCTTCCAAATACTGCCAAAGCCCCACATCTGCAGGGTGGATCCAAAGATTCTGAAGGCTAGAGGCTGCTGCCCTCGTCCTACCCTGCTCCCTACTCTTGGTTCTTTGGCAGCCTCCCTTTCACTAAAGCAAAACCCCCTTAGCTTACTCCGTGCAATTCTGGATAACTCCTGGAGTAATACTGAAGCGCGGAGAGTTTTGGAAAAACTTTGGCTTTTTTAGCAGTAAATTAAGAGGAAGCTTATGAGACTGTGCCCAGCAGCATAGCTACGAAACCTCAAGTTGCAGGCCTTATAGATTTTTGCTGGTTAGCTTAAAAGCCTTGTCAGAGTTGTTGTTATTAAAGTTCCTGATAAAATATTGTAGCAAACAGTATACATGAGCACCGACATTGATAATGGGGAGAAAAAGTCTATGGGCTCCTCCTTATTCTCCACTGAGATACCTTTCAATACATTAATAAGGTCTAAGTGTGTTAGAAAATCCAAGATGAATCCTCATCCCATCCTATGCAATAATGCACAACTAGCCCATGTATTAGTCTTCCTCTGAAGGATCACGTGTTGGCTGGCCTCTGTTTGATTCCCAAGCGGAAATCAAACATGAGGAACCACTGATCACATATAACCTACTCATATCTGTGGCATCTTTTAAAGTTGGGGTCTTAGTTGAGCTATTCAGCAGTTGGTATTATCTCCTGGGGTACAATAATGTAATGAATGAATGTGCAGAGGTAGATGAATGATACGAAATACTCACACATATTTTGGTAAGCTGAATTCTGGTTTACCATATCAGTCACTTTCTGTACTCATTTCTTGAAAATATACATAAAAGCAGGCTCTGATTGTTTGTTGCTTTTGTTTGTGGGTATGAATTTTGAGCCTGTAGGCAAAGTTTGCTTTGTGCTGAAACACAATTTAGTTTGAGAAGAAACACAAATAACAGAATTTTGCCAAAACCTCTCCTACTTCTTATTTATAGTTACACTCATCCAGTACAGGGAGCAGAAGTGATACTATGTGACCAGTCACACAAGAGTAGCAACAAATAACTAAGGGTCAACTCAATTCACAATTTTCACAGAAACTGTGAAAAAAGGTAGTTTCCATCATCACTGCAAAAACTGGCGTTCCCTGCTGTGTTGCTCAGAATTGCAAGGAAAAAAACCCCCAACTTACTAAAAATAAAATTCTGGCTTCCCAGTGGGAGCTGGCAGCTTCTGCATCCCAGCCTCACAGCCCATGGCAGCGGGACAGGGAGGAGTCACCGACACATAGGGGAGCAGCCAAGATGCCAACTGCCTTTTCTTCCCTCTGCCGCTGATTGGCAGAGAGGGCTGCCTTTTGTACACCCTGCCCCTCTCCACCAGTCAGTGTTGAGGGGGGGCCTTGCTGTGAAAAGACTGTGAAAATGGTGCCAGGCACTGTGACTGGCCCATGTTTTTTACTTTGCCTCCACATGCTTTAAGTAAATCCTTACAAATAACATGCAGTTAAAACATTTGGCAAGCAATCCACAGGTTAAAATATGTGGTCTAAATGTTCATCATTACTGGATAACAAACACATTTTTTAAAAATCAGCCAGTTTACAAACAGAAAAAAAATGTTAAAATTCATTGAATAATTGTTTCCCCCTGTAGCAGGTTCATGGCCACCATTGTGGCCATGACACCCCTCTGGTGGCCATGTGGCCCCTGCCCGGCTCAAGCTGTAATGTAAAGCTCCCTTGATCACTCACTTGCCATGGAGGCTGCCTGTGGGCTTTAGAGTGAGCCTGAGTCTGCACAACTCACCACTGGGCCCCTCCTGGACCCCCTTAGTCTCAGTTCAGCCCTCAGGCTAAATAGGCCCTCTCAACCTGTCTGTGGCTCTCCACCACCCCTATAGCCTTAAGGGCTCATTGCATGGCTCCATCCTTCCCTACCCCATGCCCCATGCCTTGTGGGTGTTATCACTTCCAATGTTCCTTCTTCTTAGCCCCTCTCTGGGCTCTCAGACCCCCTAGATCACCCAGCCCTTTCTTGCTGGGCTCTCGGACTCCCCTAGGTCGCCCACTCTCTGGGCTCTGGGAGCCCTGGTCCTCACTCAGTCCTTCTCAGGTCTTGTGGATCCTCTGATCCCACCCTCAGCCCCCACATGGGCAGGTGGGCTTCCTGTTCCCACCCTCAGCCCCTACCTGGGCTGGTGGGCCCTCTGAGTTACTGACTCAGCTGAGTATGCCATGAGCCTGCCTCTGACCTCATGGTCTCATGGCACCCAGGGCTAACCTGCCTGACCAGCTGAGACTCTGGGCTTATATAGCTCCAGCCTGGCCCTCTGATGGTCAGTTGATGCTCCAGTTAGCCCCCTCCACCACCTCTCAGGCTGCTTGCCGCTTAAACTCCTGTACATAGTTCCTCATCCCAGCTGTACTGCAGTCTGACTCAATGGCACTGAAGTTAATGGGAAGACTCCCAATGATGTTAGCAGTCATTGCTTTGGGTCTCTAGTGATTTCAAGGGGACTTGTGCTCCTAATCTAGTTAGGCTGTTTTGATAATCTCACTGCCCTGAGTTAAGGAAACAGTACGCTTGGTCAAGTGAAACCCAGTTGCCCACTAGTATGTAATGCACAGAGCATGTAAACCCTACTACGATTACAATGAATAGAAGTGCTTTTATAACTTAAGCCATAGACAGTTGTGTTTTTTGCACAAAGATACTGATTCTTGTTTTGGTAATCAGTTCAGGCTTGGTGGCCAATGGCCATGGTGTGCAGGATAGGTGACAACTGTGAAACCTATGCAGATGCATCCCATCCAACCAATGGTAGTACAGGAGGAGTGGGGCAGGTTTAATAGGTAAGTTCATGGACATCTCTAAATTAAAGCCATTAGTTATTGTTACAGCACTGGTAATAGTCCCCATGATGGACAATCATGAAGCTGCTGCATGATTCCCACATACTGGACCCATGTGTTTTAAGTCTCCTTTAGCCTGGCTAGACCCCAGCACTGTATCTTTCTGTGACTCCTCTTGGGCACATTTCCAGATATAACTAGGTCCTTTGTTGACCTTTCCCTGAGATACTCCACTTGGAAACCCATTCCCAGAACACCAACTTTTTGGGGACCTTAGTTTATAGGCTACCTTCCCAAGGACACATGATAGTTGTAGCAATAACACATAGACCTTGAAAATGAAAATCTAAATCAATTCCTCTTTACTTCAGAGACCCTGAGAGATCTAGGAAAAACAGTAAAACACCTGTATAAATTCCCCTGCCTCAGTTTCTTCACCACTCTGGAGCATTCTTTGTGCCTTGGTCAGTGTCCTGTAATGTTTTCAAGATCCTTCTTCCTTCTGGCCATCTTGTACATAACTTCTTCTCTGGAACTTAGAGTCCCTTCTCTCTCTCTCTCTCATTCTCTCTCAGGCTAAAAAGAGACAACTGGTTTATCTGGGGCACATTGCCATGGGCTTTGATTCGTATTAAGACAAGCACCAACAGTCATTCACACATGCATTTTGAATGGAAATGACCTTGAATTGGCCCCAGATGTCCCAAGAAAAATGTTATCTTGGGGTAGAAACAGATGTCACCTGAGCTCTCATTTGTGCCACCATCATTTTTTCATGGTGGCATAAATGGTGAGCAAATAGCTGTCCCTACCTTTTGTTGTGCACATTAGAGTAGCACAACAAAAGGTAGTAATACACTCTGCCACTTTATTGTGGCGAACATCTACTAGCTCTGTGGTGGGAAAATGTAGGTGGCTGAGCTGTTTCTGTTCCTTAGCCAGACAGACAGGCACTCTGGGGGCTTGAGGGCCCCATGCCTTCATGTGGAGACCCGCCTACCCAGACCTGCCCCTGGAATATTTTGAGGCCCATCAGAGTAAGCAGGGAAAGTTGGGCTTTCCCCACTTACCCAGACCTGCCTCCAGAGATCTCAGGGGTGGGTCTGGATAAGCAGGGAAGGACCTACTTCCCCTGCTTACCCATACACATTCCAAGAGACCCTGGGGCAGGTCTGGGTGAGCTGGGAAACCCAGACTTTTCCCACTTATCGAGACCTACCCCCAGAATCTCTAGGGACTCGTCTGACTATGTGGGGAGATCCAGGCAGATGCTCTTGGGGCTTGAGGGACCCCATCCTGCCCAGGAATTCCCAGAGCACACAGGACCAGGCCCTTCAAGTGCCAAGAGAATACATGCCCCCTTGTCCCACACCATCAGCAGGCAGGACAAGGAGCCATGTGTGTTTCACCCAATAAAGTGGATCAACTGTGCCATAACATGTTGCAGCACAGCTGATCCGCTTCATTTGGCAATGTCTATTTCTAGTCTTGGTATTTCACAGGAACTTCACAGGTAGTTAGGATTGTACATCTATGGGATCTCAGAATAAAAAGGCTTTGTCCTGAGAAATCAGTAGTCTTTTTTTTAGCCTAAATTGGTCAGCAAGAGTTTTCTTATATTACCACCAGTCCCCTTTGTCAAGTGACCCCTGTTCAGCTTTGTCTGGTGATTAAATTCCCCCATCAGGTAATCAATTGTTTGGTTACCAGCCTATCCAGGGAGACAGGATTTCTTAGTCTGGCTTCCTCCTTGACCAAGCACATTTCTATTTGAATAGAAGATTATCAAAGTTTAATGACTTTCGCTTTTTTCAGTGTGCATTGTGATACCTTGTACTGGTATCCCAAGATGAAGGTAAAAGGACAATAGAGAAAGCAAACAAGTCCCACCTTCAAAACAGAATTTGCAGTCTGAAAATATGCATCCACAGAGTCCCCAGTTTCAAAGAAAAGTCATAAACAGAACATAGACAGATTGCCGCAAACATCACAGGTATTATTAGTACAAAGAATTTTTATTACTGACTTCATTTACTGAAGACCAGGGAAGCCATGCTGTTAAGAACAGCAAAGCAGGGAGTCCAAGTGAGACAGGAGGCTTGTCAGCCTCATTCTGTTTTCTGTTCTACTGTTGAGTTATTTTTTTGCAGGATTGTAACGTATGCCAGTAGGCTGCTCAGCAGCGCTTTTTCCTGTTGTTTTATAAACCCTTTGGCATTTCAGTCACTGATGACTAATAGATTGAGTCCTGGCCGTTCTCTTTGAAACAGTCTGCCTGGGCACTTGCAGGTTAATGTGAAGGGATATAACAGAATGAATAAGCCATCTGATTGTTGCTGGTGGCTGCCAGAGAGCTCAAAGCAGTATGCACTTAGATATGTACATCCCTCATTTCTGCTGTGGTGGTTAGTTTCCCTCATCAGCTGCTTTGTATCTGATAAAAAGAAGAGGTTCTCAGAGTGTATACATCTCAAACATGCAATGATATTTGAGGCACTGTTTTTCTTCGAGGCCTTCTTCAAGCCATATAAAGGAAAAATAACAGAGCAAGGTTAGTAGAACATCTAACCTTTGTTCTATATTTTCAGGGGCAAGAAGAAGGTCATTGCCCTTAACCTTATCTTCTATTTCTATCAAGTGGTTTCGTTAACCCTTAACATTTTTTAGATTGCATTTGGTACAGCATTCATCTTCCTTAATGCTCTTTTTCCACACCCAGTGAAATAAAAGGCTGGAAGGGGAGGAAGATGTTTTACCTTGTAGCCAGAGGGAATAATAATATTTCCTGGATAGGTCTGGAAGAAGAGGGAGTGTAATGATTCTGCCATCTGCTAAAAAGTAGAGTCTTTCAGGTGTACTGATTTCTTCAAAGTTACCCTTCTTGCTGATTTTGCTCTTTGACACATGAAGAGCATTACCTTAGAATTGCACATGCATCTATTATTGAAAGCATATTGAGGGACTTAGGTGCTGTGATGCAGCAAAGTTTGGATTGCTGCTGGCTGTACTGCATCTATTCTGTGAATTAATAGAGAATCTCCATCTCCAGTGTGCTGAATTTACTTCCATCTCCTCCCCTATGTTTGTAATGAATTTAGTATGGGTAAAAAACATCGCTTTGACACCTGAACAGACAGCGTCCTCTGTTAATCTGTAAAACAGATGCAGCACAGGCAGTGGAAATGTGCATTTCTCCATCCTAATCCAAGTCCTTGGCTTTTATTACTGAGTGATGACAGTGATGCCAAATTGAGGTGGTACTGTTTTGTGACGTGGACATCGGTTCACTATGAAATGGAGTGAGAACACTAGCTCATTTCATATAGACTACTGCAAAGCCATCGGACTGTAACAACTTTCATTTGGCTTTCATTTACTGTTGAGGTAATTTGGATTCATACCACTGACCTAAAGATGAAAGGCTTTGTATCCCATTACCACTTGCCTGATCTATGCAGTCACCCATTATTATGTCATTTTCATGGATATAATTCATAGATAGAGGTTTTCATTAGGTGAGGTGATGATGTGGATACAGAATAGTTACATGGGAAATGTTAAGCGTGATCTCACCTTCTGCTGCATGTAGTGGAGGAAATAAGTGATTAAGAAGAATAAAGGGATTCTAAACTGATGGGGTAGAGCTGCAGAATCTCAGTGTGGATAGCAAACAGCCCAAATGTTGGTAGTATTTGGTCAGTGGATTGGTTCAGGCTTATTGCTAATGCACAGTAAAATATACCCTAATGTCACATAATTTGCAAATATAAAGATCTGGGTAGGCAAAGGGAAGATGTACTTTGAATTCTGCGACTGGATGTTGCCCTGCCTTGCATTTTGTACAGCCATTTGTACCCTTGCAAAGTGAGAGAAATTTGTGTATAAAATGCTGCCAAATCAGAATTCCCTCCTTCTTCACTGAGAGCATTTTATTTTACACCTTCTTTCTACTGACTTTGCAAAGGTGTAGATCACTACCTGAGGGACAAGGCAATGGAGAGCCAAGCCATATAGCTCTTTCACAGAGTATAACTTCAAAAAATTCTCAGTGTGCTTTTATTACAGTTATGAAACCATACCGACTCTTACCAATGCCTGAAACTTCTCTTCTTTCCTAATCGGATTGTGTAGCTTGTTGGATAATATGTTTGCTTCTGAACTTTGGAGGTGGTGAGTTCAGATCCTGTTTGGAGTTGTCATTCAGTAAAAAGATTTTCTCTTTC
>NW_005842530.1:112294-116685 GCF_000455745.1 Alligator sinensis
GTTATCCTTATCACCCCAAAGCATGCTGCAGAGGACTAAAACATTTCAATAGCTCTTTGTACCGAGGAAGAAAAACATGGGAAGTCTGATTTGCTAGACATGTTGCATGTGTGATGAGAGCTCTGCGCCACATGAAGTAGAGGGCTTTCTAGCCCTCTGTTTCCAGAGCTCTCTCCTCCTCCAGTCCCGTTCCCCTCCCATTCGGTGCAGCCATTTTAAATAGGCTTTCCATTGACGGAACAAGGAGGTTTGCCGGTGTGTGTTCAGCAGCCCAGAAAGTGCTCAGCTGCTGGATGGGTCTGGTACACAATTGGCAGAAGGGAAGCAGTTAATTAGTCTTTTTTTATGTCAATGTCAATATGTTTCTATTACAATCATGGGTCCATGTTGTTACCCTCAGGTGGCTAATTTACATGAACTTTCTCATGTGCGTTAAGCTTTAAACAACATCCTGCGTTGCCTTGTGAATAAGGTTGTCGATGCCTTTTATGTAAAAGCCTGGAAATTCAACTCCTGTTGGGACTGTGTTTTCAGAAACAAGAAGAACACAAAAGTATTAATACCTGTCTTTCTCTCCCTGTGAATGAATAAATCCTTATCACTGTTTTTTTTCCCCCTAAACAAAAGAAATGATCCAAAGCATTGAGGATGTACAAAGCCAAGACGTGCTATTTATAAAAAGAGCCAAGTTAGATAAGGAATGATTTATGATAGTCATATACCACCTTTCAACCAACTGAATCATACAGCATTTTACAAACTGACTCTATATGCTGTGTGTGTATGAGAGAGAGAGGTGGAATTAATACTTTGACCAGAATTAAACCACTTGTGTGGTGAAACACACCCATTGTGTAACAATACACAACAAAACACAACAACTATTTAGAGTAGGCAGAGACAGATATCATGTCCTACTGAAATGACAGAGGAGTGGGGGGAAAACATAAACAGGAAGAAGATAATATACTTGTATTGGACTTTGGGCAGAACTCGGAGACTTACTTTTGTGACTAGGGGTCTGAGATCTTAAATAACCACAAATGATCCGGACCTCTTTTCTAATCCATAGACTTGTTTTTAATTTGTTATTCAAGTTAAAAACTGAAACGAACATATTTTAGCACTAAGTTCCTTGGAGCAGGGATGTGGAGCTTATACCTCACAGATCTGCCCCTTGCTGCAACCACCTCTTCCGTTATTCAACTTTTCTGGTGACAAGGTATCCTAGTCTAACTCTTCCTAGTGTTGTATTACAACAGGCCTGTTTCACCACCATACTACGCTAGTTTTACTTTGATGTAAGACAACGCAGTAGAGAATCAGCTGATATTAAGATGTGCTCCACATTGTAACAAGAAACAATTCCTGTTCTCCGGAGTACTATAACAGTATATTCAAACCAACAGAGGCCAAATTCTAGACCCCAACACAACGTAGCAAAGAAGATTAGCATACTGAACTTTAGTAAAATTCAGCTATATGTGAATTGAGAAGTTTCACTCTGAGAACCAGGGCTTCTAATATATTCATTCAGATCCTTAGCCATTTGTTGGGAGGGGGAGAGGGGTGTCATGAGAGTGATCTAGAAATACAGAAGATGCAGCGGGTAAGCAGGAGGTCATAAGAACTCTGCGCTCCTCGTTCTTCATTACAGATAAGCCAGGGAGAAACTACTAGTATATCTGTGTTGTTTGGCAGAATATTTATTAAAGACAAGTAGGTGTCTTTCTTGTGTTTTGAAGGACATGCAGTCCTGAAACAATAAAAGGGGATGGATGCTTATCTATCACATAGGTGCTTGCAGGACTTCCATCAGCCTACTATCTGAGCACCTCCTAAGGAATTAAAAATAGAAACAACATTAGTAACCTGTCTGCTTTTTCTTTCCCAGCTTGAAGAAGGAATAGCTAGATTAGTGTGTGTGTGTGTGTGTGTGTGAGAGAGAGAGAGAGAGAGTGAGAGAGAGAGAGAGAGTAATGTATGTGGCTTGCAAAGCATGGAGACAGCTAAGTCAGAGATGTGTTTTACATTTAATTCTGAATGCAGTGAGGCCCACTGTCATTCTGAATTCATAGAGAAGTGGGTGTTGTAGTTTATGACAGTTCTTCTTCCCATGTCCCTCCTACTCCTGGTCAACAGTTTGAGTGGAGGGTAGCTGGCACATTGGGTCTTAAGGAGCAAGAAGCACTGTGTTAAGTAGCTAATACCAGTCCCATGAAGGACTTTCAATGCCAGTACAGAAACATTTCTGCTAGTACAAAAATTGACCTCTGTGTTGAATGAGGAACCAGTGCAGAGACTGCACAAGTTGATGTGTCTTTAGTGACCTTTGCAGATAAGTAGATGGGCGGCTGAATTTTACACTCATAGGAGCTTTTTTGGGTTGCATGGTTTTATGCCTAGATATAATTAGTTGCAGTAAACAGGCCTGGAGTCATGAATGCCTAAATCACTATAGTCAGGCCTATGTCTGATAGGATGGAGTGCCGACATATAGAGAGCAGCAAGCATGTTTTTGCTGCTGTCTGTATTTAATTTCCTATGGCTATTTGGGCCTGGAGTAGCAGTGAAGTCCAAACCACCTTAGAAATGTGAAGGCAGTTGCCCTCAAGGGGGAAAGCAACTTAGCAAGGACCAGTTCGTTAGAGTGCTTCCCTCTTCCTACAAATGTACAGTGATCTTGCCTATGCTGAGGAAGCTGGAAGATTATATTGTATACAAAAGATATTGAGAGTTGGGTGTCATCCATGCTAACACTGCAACCTATGTTCTGTCATCAGCTTCTGAAGCCAACAGCTTCAGATTGATGTGGAATAGTATTTTGCAATAATGCTCTGGAGATGGAGGAAAAATTGCCCATAGCAATCTTCTGAGTTTGGTATGATGGGAAAGATCCAAGTCATGTCATGCTATTCTCATTCATTCTTGCAGTTTCTTATAGGATCATATGCCACAGCAAGGTACAGCAGAATGAAGATAGATATACTTCATCTGTCTGTATCATGTCCCTGACCAACCAAAAGGGACACATGATGGGGAGGGGCTGGAAAGAGTTTTAATTTCTTGACCTGCACACATGGAGTTACCCATAGCCTGGGTGCAAGTCTGCAAAAATCTTCTTAATGGGATCAGACCACATCCTACTTTGCATGAATATAAGACTATATCCTCTTGCAAGACAGAGAGAAATGGCCAAAATGGTTCATCCCTAGAAACTCTTGGATCCTACCAAATTCCAGAATTTCCTTATGGAAAATCTATTATTCAAGAATTCAAAGAATAGGAGAATTAATTAAACAATATAATTAATGAAACAATATAACAACATGCTGTCAACAACTCTAAAGAGACACCCCAAAAAATCCTTCCAACCTTTCATCCACAGTAGCTACTCTTAGTTCCTTTCAACAGAAAATACAGGAAGGGGGAAAAAACAAAGAAACAAACCCAAACTTGAGCAAAACTGTGGCAGAAAACACAATCTGTCACCAGCAACCTCAGATACAATGACAGAATGTTGCTACTATGAGGGAGGCAAATAGATCCCACCTCTCTTGCTGAGTTCCTGTTAAAAGCAGGAGTCAGGACATCTAATTTCATAGTAGGGAGAGCCTGGAGACTGAATAAATGTAGGAAAAATGTATGTACAGAAACTTTAAAAGACAGATGCAGGTGAAAAACTAGGGGTCATATTCTCTGCTGGTCTAATTTCATGGAGCTGTGCCAGCAGAGCATTTGGGTCTAAAATACACACACAGACTTAAATGTCCTCATCTATATTACTAATAATACCCTGAGATTATTTTTTCACTATTAATGTCATTTGATGACTTTGTTCCTTTTTTTCTCAGTTAAGTTAATGAGAATGTGCTGGTCAGTTTCACTTTTTGCCTAAATGGTAGGGCTGTGCGAATCTTTAGGCGCTGATTCGATTCGGAAGAGATTCGGCCCGATTCGGTGGCCAAATCTGTGAATCTGAATCCAATCAGGGGACCAATTAAAAGATTCAAATCGATTCGAAGCTCTCCAAATCTTTGGAAAAGATTCAGAGAGCTTCAATGATTCAGGCGCTCCCTGCCTGCTGTAGCAGGGAGCTGGAGCTGGACTTGGAGCTGGTAAGTAGGGGCAGGGTAGGTGGGGCTGAAAGAGAGGGGAGGGGACCATGGGGAGACCCCTGCCAGGCTCCATCCCCTGCCTGCTCCCCCAGCCCCCCCCGATCCCTTTCTGCTCCCTCAACCACCCCATGCCTGCCTGCCTGGCTCCAGCTCCCAGCCCTTTAAAAACAGTCCCCTACTCACCAGGTGCTGCCTGGCAGGGGGCTCCCCCTACACCCTGCCTTCTGCAGGGGCCTTGGGGGGCTCATGCAGAGCCCCCCATGAAGTGCGGGG
>NW_005842530.1:116706-119510 GCF_000455745.1 Alligator sinensis
ACCCTGCCCCCCCCACCAGGCAGGAACCTGTGAGGTCGGGGGATTTTTTTGTTTTTTGTTTTCTTAAAGGGCCAGAGCTGGGGTGAGCGGGGCAGCCATGGGGGTGGGGGGTGGGGGCTGGGACAGCAGGGAGGGTTGTGGGGCTCATGACTGAACCCCCCCATGCAGCGTGGGGGGCAACAGGGATAAGCCCCGCTGCCCCGCAGTACCCGGTGAGTAGGGGCTTTTTTTTTCAAAGTGCCAGGAGCTGGGGCAGGCGGGGCAGCCATTGCCAGGGCTGGGAGAGTGGGCGGGGGATGGGCCTGTGTGATTCAGAGATTCAGCAGCAGCCAGATCTCCAAATCAGATTTGGCCGAATCCGAAGCGAATACTAGCCGCTTTGCATAGGCCCACTAAATAGTTATTTTCTCATTTCAATTTTACGTTTATATGCAGTAAGATACAGATACAATCACTGAAGCATATTGTTAGTTAATATTTAATGTGTGTCCACTGGTATATATTTTTTTAATTAACATACAACTGTGGAAACATTTCTGTTAGTTGTTGGCTTGTAAAAGTTCCACAGAACCTACATTTCATACTAAATCTAGGCAATGAGAGCAAACTCTAATAAATAAGTGCACTCTAAAACACTCTAAAAGTATGATGGGATTCTTGTCCAGCTTGTGCTGATGTAAATCAAGAATGCCTGTGTGGAAGTCACTGGAGTTACATGAGCATAAGTGTGAGAGGAGAATTGAAACACTGTCTTTAAAAACAAAGAAAATATTAGATACCAGAGGGAATGATTTAAGGAAAAATTCAGAGCAGATGACCAGAAAGTTAAAATGCTGGCTTTGACCAGGCCAAAAAAATCCCTTAGTGAGGCACTAATTGGTTTAACCTCATCCTTCATTGAAAAATAATTATGTACCAACCCAGAAAAAACACAAATGTGTGCCTTCCATCTGAAAACCATGAGGCCACCTGCCCGCCCAACATTACATGGTGTGAGACCCCATTATCCCACTGTCCAAATCCAGTTTACCTTGGGGTCACCCTTAGAGAGCTCTCTCATACAGTGATCGCACCATGAAGACAAAAGCAAAAGTGAGCACTTGTAACAAGATTCTATATAAGCTCACCAACTCGAAATGGGGAACTAGCCTCTCAACCATCCGAGCCACTGCTCTGGCTATCAGCCTCTCTCCTGCTGATTATGCATGCCCTGTATGGGAGAGATCTGTACATGCTAAGTGTCTTGAACCCATTATGAATGATAGCTGCCAGTGCATCACAGGATGTCTGAAGCCTACCAGTCTAAACAGTGTGTACTTGCTGGCTGGCATTGCTTCTCCTGACATCAGAAGAGCAGTGGCCAACAGGATAGAACAATCAAGACAAACTAAAGATGTGAGACACCCACTGTATGACCATCCCAGAGCATACAAGTGCTTGAAGTCATGAAGGAGCTTCCTCACCAGCACCCAATCTCTTGATGCCACATCCAAGGAAACACAAATACAGTGTGGAATGAGAGGCTGAAGAAAGTATCTAACAGCAAAAAAAAAAAGGACATTCTAGCAGCTGAGTCCTTACCATCAGGGGCTGATAAACCATGGCAAAGGTGGTGATGTCTCAATTGCCTATGTACTGGAGTTGGAAGTTCCAAGGAACCATGGGCAACTGGTGCCTCCCAAGTCTGGGGGGGGGGAGCACCCACAGGTGCTGGTGGCAATGTTGGCACAAGCATGTGTAACAAATTGGTCAAATGTGGTGTTGAGATGCAAGAAGAAGACTAGAAGGCCTTTTTTCTGGCTCTACATCTATGTTCTTGTGAAGTTTTTGACAAAGATGAGTGCCACAGGGCACTGCAGAAGTTATTTTAAATAAGGCTGTAGAGGAAGACTTCCCCTCATTACTTCCGATACCTGTAGCATCAGAATCTGTCAATTGATTGATACAAATCTATAGCGTTAGTCCTTGCAAACAGATTAGTAGAGTCCTGAGGTTCAAAACTCGGTGGAAGGACTGTACATGCTTGTGAAAAAGCATTTGCTAATGCAAGAGGAATAAAATCTAGAAGAGTGTGGATAGTTGGATGTGTACATCAAGGGCAACCAAGCTGTGATCTGCTTAGGAAGTTGCATTAGCCCAGTGCTGGATACACCCAACAAATTGGCCTTAAGTGAAAATTGTGGCAAGAACACTTATCTTTACTACAGACATGTGGTTATGACTGGTCAAACTGTTTTATTGAACAAAATTTTCTGCAGAAAATGCCCGTGTTCATACAGAAATAGAATATTTTGGCCAAAAACAAACAGAGAAATTAACATATGGAAAGTTTCAGCCAACAAGAACTTGAAAATGTTTTTGTGGTTTTGTTTTTCAATGTTAAGTTCATTTCTCATTGAAAATTTTGGTTAAAACTATTTATGAGTATGGACAAAAAAAAGTAATACCAGTTGGAAGTCAATGAGAGAGACACGCAGCATGGATGCAGACAGAAGTTATATTTGCTGTGCAATTGGGCCCCTGAAAGCACTCTATAGTTGTGCCATGACACATGTGCCTGGCTTCAGAGTGCTTTTAAAGTGGCATAAAAAATTAACCCTCATCAAATGAGGAATCAGATGAAGGCGCTCCACTTTGGAGCAATTTAGGGAACATGTGTTCCCTAGGATTAATTTGTGGTGCAAACGGGGCTGGACTGATTCAACCTAGCCTCACCCCCCAAGGCAGTCTGTAGGAAGGGAGTGGGGAGTATGGAGGGGGAGTGAGCTGGTTGCTGGGGTTTGCCTGGCCTGAGCTTGAGCGGG
>NW_005842530.1:119552-121192 GCF_000455745.1 Alligator sinensis
CTTCACTCCCTCCCAGCTCAGACCAGACAAACCCCAGCTGGCAGCTCACTTCCCCTCCCCGCTCCCTTCCTACAGACAGCCACAGAGCTGGGAGTGGGGGGAGTGGCGGGGGGGCGGGCGGCTCAGGACTAGGGGAGAGAGGCAGTTCCTCAGCTGCAGGCAGGCTTCTCAAGCTCTTACAGCCAGGCTCCATCCCCCAGCCCCAGCAGGTGGATATCTATTCGGCCAGGGGACCATTCTAACTCATGGCGTTTTATGTAAAGCACCATGAATTAGAGAGGGGGCCTGCATGTCTGTCAGTGCCCCATGTGTGAAGCCAATCTGTTGTGGTGTTTTTGTGTCTTGCTGTAACTAGAAGCTAAATCCTTGTAGTTTAGCAGCTGTTTCATTCTGGTTTAAGTTGCCCTGTTTAACTTTACCTGCTGCAGGACAGGGGAGGACCCATAATACAATTAAATTAGATCAGCTGTCACATACCCATGAGCAGTAATTCCCCTCACTTTGGAGACCATAAGCTCTCGTGCTTAACGCTCCACCTTGAACCAAATGATCTGTCCACTGAGATTCTTTAGGGCTGGGATGTCAAACTTATCCAGCCCTGTGAACCAAATGAAGGTCACTGGGCCATTTTTTGGGATGGATTGAGACCACACATTGGAGCCAGTGTGTAGGGCTGTCCTATCAGGTTGCCACATGCAGAGAGTACCCTGAACTGACCCCCTGTGCTGCAGGCAGTACCTGCAGCACTGGGTCCAGCCTGCATGCCAGGCTGACTCAGTAGGCCTCATTTGGACTGCAGGGTCAGTTTAAGACCCATTGGCACTGACTGTGTGGATGCTCCGGAGCTCAAGCACCCACCAAAAAAAATTAGTGGGTGTTCAGTACTCATGGGGCCACTTGTAGATGTTTTAAAAAAATTAAAAATCCCCCGACACTTTACTAGAAAAAGCAGTGTGAGACTTCAGCCTGGCTCTGCAGTATCTGTAAAGATCGGGTGCTTTAGCAGGGCTTTTTGGCACTTTTAGCTAAAGCTGATTGAATCAGCTGTTAGATAAAAGTGCCAAAAAAGTCTCACTAAAGCACCCTATGTTTACAGATGCCGCAGAGCCAGGTAGAAGTAACACACTGCCTCTTCTGGGCACTTGCGCAGTTCAGCACAGGAACACACTGAGTTAAAAGTAAAGTACTGGGTTGTGGGGTTTGTTTTTTTTTTAAGCCTGCAAAAACCCACCAGCAAAAAAAAAAAGTTGGTGCCTATGCCGAGACCTATGGTCCGAATCATAGGCCTGCACAGGCCAGATCCAGTATGCAGGCTGTATGTTTGACACCGTTGCTTTAGGAAGATTGTCAGTAGGCTGTGTAATGTGTACATGTGAGGTCCAGAGTTGGAGCAGTATTCCGTGCATGTATGTTCTGCAGTGTTATTTCAAGGCATAGGACAATTAGCCCCAGACACAGGGTCTTCAGTTTGAAAGGGCTCTAGGACTCATCAGTGTTGTTGAAACTAGGGATCTGAAAGGTCAGATGATTAATCCTTTAACTGATAAGTGCAGTGATAATCGGTTAGCTTACTGGTTATCTTTTCTCTCTGGGTGGGTGCAGTCTGATAGGGAAGGGAAGCTGCGTGGTGCCCCAGCAGG
>NW_005842530.1:121202-122384 GCF_000455745.1 Alligator sinensis
CTAGGAGGGTGGGAGGAGCAAGGAGGAAGGAACAGGGAGGGAAGAGGGGGACAAGTACCCATAGCCTAAGAGGAAAACAGCCAGCAGCCAATGACTCATCAGTTAAGCAATTACCTGCTCATTGTCACTGTTCCCTTCCTCCCTGCACAGGGCTTCAGGTGGGCTGTGTTGTCTGGCTGGACTTGAAATGGAAGTGAAATGGCTGTCCAACATCTCGACAGATGAAAGGAAATGCAACAGTCAGTCAGTCAGTGGTGCTTGGCAGTGGTGTGGGAGAAGAGCCCAATTTGCAAGCAGCAAGCCAGTCAAAGGGCCCCCAGAAATGGGAGCAGCTTCCAGCAACCACTGTGTCCGAGCTGCTGTGTTATCAGTTAACTGTTTAACCGATATAATTAGAGGAGGTTAAACGAATATTTTTTTTAATGATATTTACATTCCTAGGCGTATGTAGTATGTACCTCCAGGCATGGAGCAAATGTTTAGGGGAGTAAAATAAAGAGAGAACCAAAGTGTATACACCCAAACATTCAGATTTGCAAATATGCAGTTATGAAAAATGCCAGAAGTACCCATATGCACACTCAAGCACAGTCACTGCAATAACTCTTATGTGATTACATGCTTAGAGGCTCTGAATGCCCAAGGCTTCCAAAATCCTTAAGACAAGCTTGCTTTTGTATATTGCTGAACTACAAAAAAGTCAGCAACTTTTCAGTGAGACAAGATGCCTTCTGCATCACTGACTTCATGCATCCTAGATAGAGCTCTCTAGGGAAATGAATATATATGTGCCAATAGAACTGGGTCCCAGTTCCCACCAGGATTTCTGCATGGTAAACAAGACCAATGTGTTCAGTAGTGAAATACCCAGGGGGAGCAGATACTAGCTTCTTTCTTTTTGCCTGCATACCTACCTACAATTAAATTTTCCAAAAGGATAACTTGATTGTTCTCATGGGGTAGCATGATATAACTGAACACTATCATGTAGGGATGAAGAGGGAATGCCTGGCCCCTGTGAACAATGCATTGTCTAGTGGATGTTTCCTTTCTCCTTCGGTTGGGTCATCAGCAAAGGTTTATGAGTACATACCTACTCAAATCATGATTTTGCGTTTTTCGTGGAAACCATGATTTGAGGTGGTTTCCATGAAAAGTAGAGTTCCCCGTGATTTTCAGCAG
>NW_005842530.1:124401-128941 GCF_000455745.1 Alligator sinensis
CCCATCTCTTCAAAACTCCTACTCTGCAGTGCGTCCTTGACTAATCGCCTGAGTTCAGCTTTCCTAAAGTCTAGCACTTTCACCCTACTAGTTACCTTACCCACTTGACGTCTTATGGTGAATTCTATCATTAGGTGATCACTGTCCCCCAGAAGGCTACCGATCTGTAGGTCTCCTACCATGTCATCCCCCGTTGCCAATACCAGATCCAGTATGGCATTCCCCCTAGTGGGACCATGTACCTCCTGTGTCAGGTGGAGGTCCTGTACACAGGTTAGAAACCTGCATGAGCGGTGGGACTTTGCTGTCTGTGACTCCCAGCAGATGTCCGGGTAGTTTAGGTCCCCCATGACTACCGCCTCTTTAGCTTTTATGGTCTCCGAGAGTTGCCTCAGGAGCCCCGAATCTCTTTCTTCCCCTTGATGTGGGGGTCTGTAGCAGACCCCTACCACCAAATCCCTTTCTCCTTGCCCCCATGTAGCCTAACCCACAATCCTTCTACCTCCTCATCCTTGGATTCCATCTTGATGAGGCAGCCACCTCCTCCTCCCTCTGCCACTGATTGGCCAAGCGGGCTGCCCATTATGCGGTCCCACCCCTCTGTGCCAATTGGCAATGAGGGGTGGAACCGCATGAATGGCAGCCCTCGGCCATAAAGTGGTAAGGGGCGGAGCCACATAAATGGCAGCCCTCTTGGCCAATCAGTGGTGAAGGGTGGGGCCGCTGACAGGGCCCCTCGGCCAATAAGCAGTATTGGGGGGGGCCTAACTGTGAAAAACCGCAAAAACGGTGGTGGGCACCGCGATCAGCCCATGAAATCACCTGCCTGTTTCCTCGATTTTGATAGGTCCCTATTTATAAGTCTGCTCCACCACCCACCTACTAGATTTGTTCCTTAAGCTTAACAGAGCAAGGTTTGTGCTTATGAGCACTAAAGATCCTGGGTTCATCTCTCACAGTGCCCAAGCAGGTTTCTGGATTTCCAGTTCAGCTTCCTCTTTACCTTTCATGGACATTCAGGACAGCTTGGGAGGCAAAACTGGAAGAGGACAGGGCTTCAGGGGACCAAACTTCAGGTTGGGAGGTTTTCTGTAGCCCTTTCTATCTGTTAGATTGTTTTCATGACTGGTTCTGATTGCCAGCTCTTGAGAAAAAACATGTTAACGGCATCTGTATGTCCTCTCTCCTGAGTTATTCCACCAGCGATGTAATAGTCTCCAACAGGCAGTAACCCTTTGAATCTGCATGTGCGTGTACATGCATATATAAAACATATAAGTGAGCTGCTGTGTATGTGTGTTGTGTCTATCCACATCTAAGTGTGAACTGCATGTTCTTACGTGTTTGTAGTTGGTTTTGTACTAGTGAAGCTGGGGATGTGCATTTCTTTGTGTCTCAATACACCTGTTGTTTCCTTATGTCTCTTGCCTTTGGGTAGGAATTCAGGGCAATATTTTGAACTGAGTTTCTGGGAGAGGTATCACGCAGTTGCAGATGAGGGGAAGAAATCAAGGATCGTTTGAAGGTACCTTTGTGTCCCCCCAAGTCCAGTCAGCCCAGGGAAGTTCCTTAGGTTATAGCTGCCTGTCTTGAGCTGTGGCAGTACTCACTAACCCTCCTTCCCCCTCCCATAGTGCTGTGGACTTGCCTACTCCTACAGTAGGAAAGCCACTGCCCACCCAGAATACCTATGACTGGAGGAAATTCTCCTCCAGCCTATAGCATACAGGGGCCACAGTGATGCTGAAAACTCTAGTGTTATACCTACTTCTTTGGGCACTAGATGGTGCAAACAAAACTTGAGCCAGGGCTGATGATGGTTGGAAGTTGTTATCAGCGCATGGGTATCAATGGACTGATGTGACAAAAGTTAGTGGTCTTAGTTTAGGTCCTAGGACAAGAAGTTTCTTCATCACAATAAGCATTAATTTTCCCTCTTGTTGGCAGAAAAACTAAGGATTGCCTGAGGCTGGAGAATGAGCCAACTCTTCTCCCAGTGAAGTAAACCATTCTGCTCCAGGGTGAGGCAGCAATGGGAAAGCTATTGTCCAGGCTTTTTTATTCTGTAGAAAAAGCTGAACTTTTACAAACTGCTGAACACCTGTGTAGAGAGCCTGAGCACTCTTCATTTTGTCTATAGGGTCTTTCAGGGTGCTTTCCTGAGGCATTCCACAGTGTGGACTTAGGCACAGAAGATGACTGTCAAGCCAGTCATGACCCCAAGCAGCAAAACTGTTAAACAAGCATGCATGCATATGGATGTGTATGTGTGTTGTACATGAGTGCATGCATGCATTTCCCTGTTTCCATTTGTAGGTGTACATGTGTTTAAAATATTTTGTGAGTCTGATTATGCGTGGCAGCTGAGAAACACTAACAAGATGCCTATTTTTTCATACAGTTGCTTTATTAGGAGAATGGAAGAGGAGATAATGAAGAATGTTAAAAAAGAATAGCTCTGCCACTTGTTTTGCTTCATACATATTCATGAAATCCCCCTCCCATCTCTTTGCCCTTGGGCTGGTTCTATTAACTGGGAGCCATTAGCTGTGGATGAGGCCAGAACTTCCAAAACCATTTGGTTTCTTTCTAATGCTTTACTAGAGTATATGCAGGAATGGACATTGCTGACATCTGTATCCCAATGGAACAATTTTTAATATGGTGTTACTGGCCTCAAATGACCATTTAGGGAGAGAGCAAAGACAAGTTGCCTATAAGAAACAAAGCCAGAGCTCCAGCCAGTGTAAACCACTAGAGCTGCATTGAAATCACTGTAATTACACCAGCTATTCTGTAGATTTGATCTGTTGTTTTTTAACCAGTGGCTTGTCTACACAAACAGCTCGCACCACTTTAAACTAAGGCAGGAATTTAAATTGATTGAGTGACTTGAGCATAAATCTGTATGTGAACAATCTCATTTCTATTTGCAAGCAGTTTATTTTGATTTAATTTAAGATGCTTTGGAAACAGGTCTAAGCTAATGTGAAATAAGCCACCCCCAAACCAAAAGACAAGCATTTGGGCATGCAGTTTGCATTGGTTTAACTGAATTGACTTACAGATGGATTGATCTAAGTTAAACAGGTGCATGTAGACAAAAACTCAGCACCCAAAATTACTATCTTGGAGGATACCTTAAAGTGGTGTCTTGAGGGAAACGGTTGCCTCCACTTGGTGGCCTGTGAAATGTATTTCACTGGATATTTTAGAGTACTCTGCACTTCTAATGATTTTATATTTTGGTGCGTGTATATATGTCTAGCCATCCTGCTCCTATCTGACGTAGCATCTTTAAGAAGGTGTTGTTTCTGACAAGGCAGTTACTGGCTACAGAAGACCAGTGTTTTCTGAGCAGTTTCAAAATCTCCAGTAGCAATGTCTCACTGGGCATGTCTGCACTGCCTCCTAACAATACGAGATGTTGGTTGAGTGCAACACCCCAAAAATGTAACATAGCTGTCCTGTGCTATGTATCTGCAATAAGTGATCTGTCCTGGGTGTGCTTATTGGTGCACTGTCAGTGCTCCACTAAAGATGGCACATCACATAGCATGATACATGCAGAGCACCATGCTTTAATGTGGCACCCCGCAGTGCATTCAGGAGGGTTGTAGACACACGCCCTCTGAGGTGCCAATATGGAAGGAAGACAGATACTGAAGGCATTTTGGCCAAGTGAGGCTATTATGCTTACACCTTGGTTAAGGGAGTTTTTAGTCTGGATGTTAAAGGCAGCTACAGAACTCCTGCCTCTGCCTAGAAGAGAGACTCTGTAATCCTTTTGCGCTTTGAGCTGTTGGTGTTTCTGACCAAATTCTCATTTAGATCCTGGGTGAGGAAACAACTCCATACAAATCATTTTGCTTTGTGGTTTTCTCATTCAAATTGCTCACAACCCTACAGATTTACCCAATAAAGAGGTTTATGAAGGTGCTGCTGATGCCTCATAGGAAACGTTCTTTTTAGAAGTAAAGCTGATTATATTGTATATTGATTATATTTTCAATAATCCTATTCTCTCATTATTTCTTGCTGCAGACATTTCCATGAAAACTGGATCATTGCTTCTTCTGAGTTCATCTGTTCCTGCTGATTATTCCCCATTGGAAATCATAAGCCTTTGTCTTTGTGACAACACAATAAATCGCCACAGAAATGATTATGATGTCACAAGCAGAAGATTATGACTTCAACTGGGGAATGAGCAGCAGAGACAAATGAATTTTCAGAAACAAAGATTCTCTTTTTCTGTAAATATCCCTAGTGATGATAAACAAGTGAGAGAAAAATGCAGAAAAGAATGTGATATATACACAAAAGTTGTTTCTGAGGAGAATATATTATCAGGTTTTCCATCAGACTGCAGCACATCTTTAAATAAATAAGCTAGGAGGCTATTAATTTCAGACCTTATTCACATTGGGATCAGAAACTGTGTAGAGCAGACACATTTAAATACAGTGGTCTTAATCCACGGCTGCTCAACCCAGCACCAGAAGGAGCAATGCTGAGTAGATTCACCCTTGAGGGAAAG
>NW_005842530.1:128972-133926 GCF_000455745.1 Alligator sinensis
ATTTTGCTCAGCTTTAAGATACAGTCCAGCTTTCCAGCAGCCTCACTGTTAGAGGCTCCATATGTGCTGGCTACCTTGTAAGATCCAGGTTCCCTGGCGGAAAAGAGAATTTTGTGCCACCAGGGTTGTGAAAGCCCAGCATTTCTAATACCTGATGCGAATCGAGCTGTGTGACAAGTAGCATAATGATGTCATAACAAAAAAGCAAATTCAGAGGGTTTACCTAGAAATTTGGATCTTTGATAGAAAGAATAAGGTTTTGGGTCATATGTTCTACTGTTCTTCTTTCTTTTGTGTCCACCTATCCTAATATCGATTTTTCTTTCCTCATCTACCTCTTTTTTCCACTTCTATTTTGTCTATTTAACCTGCTAAATAATGTCTGTTGTGATGGTAGCTTTAGTGAGCTACACAGTGCATACCTGTCCACCAGGAATTGGCCTGGGATCAACAACTCATTTCACAGTGACCACCAAACAGCCAGCAAATGCTAACAGCTTTTCAATACTACCAGTCAGGCCTGTACCTGAGATGATAACCTATAGGTGCTGAATTACCCAGGTCTCAGAACCCATGCTAGTTATATGGCATGTGGGAGAGAAAATCAACATCAGCCCTGTTCCACGGCACTGAGAATGGATGGAAATGTTAAAACTACATCCTTTTTGTTAAAGGAGATTAGGACTGAGGATTTAAGGGTAAAGCAACAAAATGTCCAGCTGCTTGTTTAAGAGGAGGAGCAAGGTCGTTTCATTTTTAAAATATTACTTTTTATGTTTGCTTATTTGGGTTATTTCTGGCTTGCTGATTCACTGCCACATTTTAATTTTTATTCTGTTCTCCCCCCTCCCCTTCCAAATATTTTATAGAAAAGCTGCAAATTACAGGATGTCTAATTAGGAAGCTTTGAGGAAAAGATGACAAAGAGTCAGTCACCATGGAGACAGAAGTTGCTAGCTGGTTCATAGCCAGCTAGACAATGCAGGAGGCTCTGATAAGCTATTCTTGGGGACAGTAGGAGTTGGTTTCTGTGAGCAAGGCAGGCTGGCATGTGGCTTGTCACAAAGGGGCAAGAGCTCTTTCCTGTTAGAAATGCTACAGTTGAAGGGTATCCTGGTGCTGAGGGGCAAGTGTACTGGCTTTTCATCTTAGGACAGCTTTTTCATATCCTGATCTGGTGTATGATATGGATCATTTTGAAGTTAACGGAAAAACTCCCCTTGACTTTAAAGGGCTTTGGATCATGCCCCTAGGTCACAAGGAAAATGAATTTTCTGATCTCATCATAGATCTTACAGTACAGATGAGCCTGAATCATTAAATCTAAATCCAGATTCCAAAATGTTGATGGTGCTCAGCTCTGCAGTTTTGGTTCACTTCATTGTAGAAATAGTGTCTCAGTACAAAATGACAACGCTATGTTCCTCCAGACTTACAGAACTGCTTAGAGCCTGGGTTTTTGATTCAAGGCTACATTCCTCTGTGCAAGGCAGTTGTCTGCAGCAAACAATTTGGCATGATTGGCAGCCTCTTCTTTAGGAAGGCTGAGGACTAGAATAGCAGAGGATGCTGCAGATTAGGACTGAGATTTATTGACAGAGGTCTGGTATTACATGAAGGAAAATTGCACTGTACCTAACTGGGATAAAGTGTATAGCACAGGCTTTTACTTCAATCATGGAGATGAGTTCTCTAGAAGATTTCAGACTTCCTGTTTTGGCAGAAGACGTTCTCTTGAGTTCTGAGAATGAGGTAAATCCTTCCCCTTATGATTTAACTATCTACTCACTCATGGCATGATACGTTGCCAGCACTAAAGAACATCATACATGATGACATCATACCCAGCACTGCTTCTTAGCAATACTATGCATAATAATTAGCACTGTGAGAAGCTTCGGTCCCAGATCTGATTCGGCAGAGATTCAGTTCGATTCGGTGACTGAATCTCCAAATCCAAACCTAATCAGAGGACCTTTTAATCTCTCTGAATCGAATTGGAACCCTCTGAATCAATTTGGAGAGATTCAGAAAGATTGGGCAATTCAGACATAGGCACAACTTTAAACGTTTTTTCTACATACCTCTAGGTAGCAGGCAGCTTGTGAATGCTGTGATGGATGCTGGGGCAGATGGAGCATCTCACAAAAGCGTGGGGGGCTCCCCAGCGTGCTCAGGAGCAGACTCGGAAGTGGACCAGAAGCACGTCCAGTCCACTTCCAGGTTCACCACCGAGTATGTGGAGGGCCCCCCTGCACTCCTGTGGGATGCTTCACTTGCCCCAGCATTGCAGCGTTCACAAGCTGCGCTGGTACCTCGAGGTATGTAGAAAAAACATTTAAAGCTGTGTCTATGTCCGAATCGCTGATTCTCCGAATCAGCATTGAATCTTCAGATTTGGATTCGGCCGAATCAAATCAGGGACAGTGATCCAAATCAACGAATCGAATCACTGTCCCTGATTTGGGTCATATCTGAATCCGAATTGAATAGGGCCCGCTTTGCATACCCCTAATAAGAATACAAATTTAGGTAAAACATAGTGAAATACAGTACAATTTCCACTGGCCCAAGGGAGGCTGGGATGCTTCATTGACATTTTGGCACAAATGGTCTTCAAATTGGGAACCGGCCTGGCCAAGCAAGACAAAGGTCCTTGCACAAAAACCCTAAAAAATGGTAGGATTCCTACCTGAGTTGCTGAGTAAGAGGATAGTTTGGCAGTCTTATATTCCTGGTGATTGAATCCCAACTTGTTCATTTTGTATTCAGAGAATACTGCTGTCTCAATGGAGAGCAGGTTTTGACTTGCATGTGGGAGAGATCAGCCAGCTGCAACTGAGTGGAGTCAGTTGCTGCAGAGGCGGGTATACTTAAGGCTGGGCAAAAGGTTCCCTATGGTGAAGGCATAGTTACAGGCATAGAATTATCTTAAATATGCTGAAAAAATAAAGTGACCATGTTTTCAAGGAAAAAACCCCAACAAAAAACAAAAAAGGATACTTTTGCAGTCCTGAAGTATAAAACAAGTATTATTAGTATACAAAAGAACTGACAACATCTACGCTCATTTGATTTTTTCATTTAAAAAAATTATACCCCTGGCTGGTTTATTCCTGGTAAACATGGAGCAAATTCTACTCATGAGAGTGAAATGCCTCCAAGAATTTTTGTATTTGAAAAACTAGAAAATTCCAGGAGACCTTGAGGAAGTTCGTTGTTCCATAGGACATCATATGAATAATACTGAATTGTCTTAATAAAAACATTGCTGACATTGATAATCTTTTTACGGAACCTATGTTAGAGTTTTGAGTTAAATTGTCCCAGTGTTTAGCTAAATACAGCCCAAGTTTTGAGTGATCTTGGTTTGATTTATGGTTTCTGTATGAATCACTGTTTTGTTTGTGTGCTTGTGTATTTAGGCTTGTAGAAATCCAGAATTCAAAGTAGTCCTCAAAGCATGGAAATTAGCTCATGATCTGAAACTGAAAACTTAGCACTTGTGATGGGAACTTTTTGAAATTCACACAGATCTAGTCAGAACACAAGATACCCTCACTTAACACGCCTGACTTCAGCTATGATCGGTAGAACTCCTGATCTCTTTGTAATCAAGGGAAGGCACAGTGGGTTGGACAGCCAGAGCAGGTGAAACTGGCCAATGAAAATTGCCCTATTGTAGGACATCTCCTATTGAATCAAACTGGAAAGTGTCTCACATGCAACTCGTAGAATTATCAGTAGCAGCCTGTAGAAGAACATTGTAAACACAGGTGTATACATTTCCCATTGGTGAACATGGTACGCTTCATACAGCATGCGGTGGGAGTACACAGTTAGATGGGTAGGTAAGTGCAGGTTCACGAGGGATGTGGGTACAGGATCAAGAGATAATTAAAGGTCAAGGTGCATTAGCATAGGTAAAAGTTCAGATGCTAAATCTACATGGTCAAAGTGTCTGAACTCCAGCCCTTAAAGAAACTGAGAGGTTGTAGAGAAATTGGCTTTGTGTTACTAGGCTTCTTCACAAAGAGAGGTACCAGAAGCTCCAACCTTAACAGAACAGAGAGGGTAGTGGGTGGTAAGGTCTTCTGTCTGTGCCTGTTTGCGTACAATTATATGCTGAGCATATCACTGTTCTGGTCTTCGTAGCTCTCCTTCCTTTACTTTGATCCCTCAGCCAAGTAGTGATCCCTGTGCCTTATCTAGTGACGAGGGCAAGAGTACTCCATTCTGTTCTGGAGCAGCATACAACTCATTCTGGGAAAGAGAGGACAGTGTCTGATGTGGGTTTGTATGGGTGGAATTGCTCTTATACCCTGTTTCTAAATGGAGCAAAACTGTCCAGCAGGTTGCCCATATTTCTAGCTGTATGTACTGTATATTCTGGAGAGGGAGAGCCCTTGAGCCAAGTAATTAAACATGTCAGCTCTTTATCCAGGAGAGTATTATATTAAATTATGTACAGTAAATATTTTTGGAAGGTAGAATTCTAAAGAGAACTTATTGATTTATGGCAAACTGCCAAGCTTCTGGTAGAGGTTGGGAGACGTGTTCAGAATGAAAGGTAAGCCTGGGAATAATGCCTTGGGGTTGGGGCGGGGGTTGGATTGATCAGGGCAAGGGAATTCTGGAGTACCCACCAGACTGCAGCTCTACTTCCTGTTGCAATTGAGCAAGTCACAGAGAAAAAACTCTCAGCACCTCCAGGCTTTCCACATGCCTGTTGAATCAATAATGGGCATTGCAGAAATGCTTGGTCAGCACTGCTGTCTCGGCTCTCCTTTTAAATGGCTACATTAGCAGGAGTCCCCAGCCATAACAGACAAGAATGGCAGTGGGGGGAGGGTGGAAAAGGAAGTCAATAATATGGATGGCAATGCCAATGCTGTCAAGGACTAGAGCCTATAAGCAGGCAGCAAGAGATGTCATTGCAGCTCTGGGGGAAGAA